>NW_013717653.1:0-352 GCF_000517525.1 Limulus polyphemus | reverse complement strand
TTATCTGCTCTAACACATTCACAGGGTAGGTGTTTATCTGCTCTAACACATTCACGGGTAGATGTTTATCTGCTCTAACACATTCACAGGGTAGTGTTTATCTGCTCTAACACATTCACAGGGTAGATGTTTATCTGCTCTAACACATTCACAGGGTAGGTGTTTATCTGCTCTAACACATTCACAGGGTAGGTGTTTATCTGCTCTAACACATTCACAGGGTAGGTGTTTATCAGACAAGAAAGAGAAATGAGTAACATCCAAATCCTTAAGCCCCCCTCCCTCCCCGTCACATCCAGTTATCTGACGATACACCAATTAAACAAGCCACAACATGATTTACAACCAGTTG
>NW_013717652.1:0-352 GCF_000517525.1 Limulus polyphemus | reverse complement strand
ATCTATTATTTGTTTAAAAATGTGAACTTTTATGACTACGAATGTTCTTTACTTACAGAAACTGTGAAGCCGTTGTTATATAGATTTGGAGAACAGATAACTGTTACAATGTATTATAACTCCCCCCCCCCTCATATCAACCTTCCATTTGCCAAGTTAATATTCCATCTAATTAATTCGTCTTAAAAGAAAGTACTAATAATTCTGTTACTTTTTGTCACAGATTCCAGTTGGCACAGTATAGGAAGAGGGCGCTCCACCCTATTGGTTGTGTTTGACACTAAATGAAAGATATTTATGTTGAAAGTGTACAGCAGTTTTTGGTGTGATATTGTTGAGGAATAGATAAAAT
>NW_013717651.1:0-352 GCF_000517525.1 Limulus polyphemus | reverse complement strand
ACTGAAGTCGCCTGATAATAGACAGAAGTTTGAATGTTTAAGTGTTTTTGATTATAGTTTATATAGAATAGTAGTGTTAATGTGTGATTTACCTCTGTGTAGTTTCTTTGTCTTGTTTCACAAGATGCTTTTAAAAGAGGGATTTATTTTACACTGTTAAGGTTTTTCATTCAAAATCATTAGCAAACATTGTCAAACACTTACCGAACTAAAAACAAATTTGGGATCTGTGTTTGTGCAATAAAAGCTATTGACAGTTTTTAGGAAACCCAGTATGAAGCTAATGAATATAGTTGACTGTACATGTTTATGTATAGGGGAATTTTACTGTTTTTAGTTTTCAGTTTGAATT
>NW_013717650.1:0-352 GCF_000517525.1 Limulus polyphemus | reverse complement strand
ATACAATGTTAGAAAATAACTGTACCATACAATGTTAGAAAATAACTGTACCATACAATGTTAGACATTAACTGTACCATACAATATTAGACAATAACTGTACCATACAATATTAAACAATAACTGAACCACACAATATTAGACAATAACTGTAATATCTGTACCGTACAGTGTTAGACAATATCTGTAATATCTGTACCGTACAGTGTTAGACAATATCTGTAATAACTGTACCGTACAATGTTAGACAATATCTGTAATAACTGTACCATACAATGTTAGACAATAACTGTAATAACTGTACCATACAATGTTAGACAATAACTGTAATAACTGTACCATACAATGTTAG
>NW_013717649.1:0-352 GCF_000517525.1 Limulus polyphemus | reverse complement strand
CACGACATAAACGGACAGTATAGATAGCACTGTAATTATATTTATATATTCTTCATTCAATATCACGACATAAACAGACAGTATAGATAACACTGTAATTATATTTATATATTCTTCATTCAATATCACGACATAAACGGACAGTATAGATAGCACTGTAATTATATTTATATATTCTTCATTCAATATCACGACATAAACGGACAGTATAGATAACACTGTAATTATATTTATACCTTCTTCATTCAATATCACGACATAAACAGACAGTATAGATAACACTGTAATTATATTTATATATTCTTCATTCAATATCACGACATAAACGGACAGTATAGATAGCACTGTAACT
>NW_013717648.1:0-352 GCF_000517525.1 Limulus polyphemus | reverse complement strand
ATGTTGTACATTACATACGTTGTAAAACATTGAAGTGAAATTCGAGCTGATTGCTTTAATCCTTACAAGCTTGAGAAACGTTCACAGTGAAGTAATAAAAACTCGTAATATCAGTTTGTGACTAGATTTATTTGGTGTGTGTGATTATTTATTATCGCTTAACTTTCATTTATTGTTTTGAAACTATACATTAAAAAAATGCAAAATTCTATTCCATGAGATGTAGAAATATATCTATCTTCTAAAGGTCAAACTAATTTTAATTAGTTGCTTAGTTTTAGGTAATTAGTTGATTATATAAAAAACTGTTACACTGGAAAACTCTGCTGGTAGATATAAAATTATTATAAAG
>NW_013717647.1:0-352 GCF_000517525.1 Limulus polyphemus | reverse complement strand
GCCGTAGCTGCAAGAGTGTACCATTACACTCACCGTAGCTGCAAGCTTGTACCCTTACACTCACCGTAGCTGCAAGCTTGTACCCTTACACTCACCGTAGCTGCAAGCTTGTACCCTTACACTCACCGTAGCTGCAAGCTTGTACCCTTACACTCACCGTAGCTGCAAGCTTGTACCCTTACACTCACCATAGCTGCAAGCTTGTACCCTTACACTCACCATAGCTGCAAGCTTGTACCCTTACACTCACCATAGCTGCAAGGTTGTACCCTTACACTCACCGTAGCTGCAAGGTTGTACCCTTACACTCACCATAGCTGCAAGCTTGTACCCTTACACTCGCCATAGCTGC
>NW_013717646.1:0-352 GCF_000517525.1 Limulus polyphemus | reverse complement strand
ATGGTTGATTTAGTACAATACAATAAATTTTATCCAAGTATTGATAATTAAAATGCAGTATTACATCATTCAAATATGTACAATATTATAAGAATATGTTTCAGTACATTCTTCAACTTTGTGCATAATTTAAAAAAGCATGATTGTGTATTATTCTATTCTTTACATGTGATAATTAAAACATGATAGTGTATTCTTCTAGTCTTTACATGTGATAATTAAAATATGATGGTGTATTATTCTACTCTTTACATGTGATAATTAAAACATGATGGTGTATTATTCTACTCTTTACATGTGATAATTAAAACATGATGGTGTTTTCTTCTACTCTTTACATGTGATGATTAAA
>NW_013717645.1:0-352 GCF_000517525.1 Limulus polyphemus | reverse complement strand
GTAATATATGGATATACATTATAATCTTATATGTGATGTACCAATTGATAAAATACATGGACACGCATGAGAATGCTTTATAAGTTCTAGTAATTGATATAATTTATGGACATACATTAGAATGTTATATGTGTTCTAGTAATTGATCTAATACATGGGCATACATTATAATGTTATATGTGTTCTAGTAATTTCTATCATACATGGACATACATTAGAATGCTATATGTGATGTAGTAATTGGTATAATACATGGATATACATTAGAATGTTATATGTGTTGTAGTAATTCATATAAGACATGGACATACGTTAGAATGTTATATAAGTTATAGTAATTAATATAATACAT
>NW_013717644.1:0-352 GCF_000517525.1 Limulus polyphemus | reverse complement strand
TCATTGGATGAACAGGTTGATGTAACTAAAACTGTCATTGGATATACAGGTTGAAGCAACTAAAAGTGTGTCATTGGATATACAGGTTGAAGCAACTAAAAGTGTGTCATTGGATGAACAGGTTGATGTAACTAAAACTGTGTTATTGGATGTACAGGTTGAAGTAACTAAAACTGTGTCATTGGATGTACAGGTTGACGTAACTAAAACTGTGTCATTGGATGTACAGGTTGATGTAACTAAAACTGTCATTGGATGTACAGGTTGATGTAACTAAAACTGTCATTGGATGAACAGGTTGATGTAACTAAAACTGTCATTGGATATACAGGTTGAAGCAACTAAAAGTGTG
>NW_013717643.1:0-352 GCF_000517525.1 Limulus polyphemus | reverse complement strand
AACGTACTTTTGATACTTCAGTTAACTTCGAATGCTCAGGCTTGTAGTAAAGTTCATATGTAACTGTGTTGTCAGTTGATGTTTTTTTGGAGCTGTCTTTACCATCTACCTTTGTGGCCTTGGAAAGAGTGGTTTCTTTATATCCTTCGAGATGAGTCAGCAGTTTCCTAGTGAGTAAACTCAGTGTTATATATATAACGTTTATAAGGTACAAAAATACAACACAATAAAAGGTTAAAGAATTCCAGAAAAAAAAACAATATATTTCGTTAAAATAAGAAACATAAAAAAAATCTATTTATATGTACATTTTTGTTATTCAAATCACAAGAAGATCTAGAAAGATACAGCT
>NW_013717642.1:0-352 GCF_000517525.1 Limulus polyphemus | reverse complement strand
ACTACAACACATATAGTATTTTAATGTATATCTCGTAACTCAAGTCACCCTTTCACCCATTTATAAAAAGAGAAGGGGGCGCACAAGAAAACATATATATTAAAGGTGGGCGTGTCACTACTAGTCACAAACCGTAGTGTTGATTGTACACCGACTATCAGTTTTAGTTTCTAGTCACAAACCGTAGTGTTGATTGTACACCGACTATCAGTTTTAGTTTCTAGTCACAAACCGTAGTGTTGATTGTGCACCGACTATCAGTTTTAGTTCTAGTCACAAACTGTAGTGTTGATTGTACACCGACTATCAGTTTTAGTTTCTAGACACAAACCGTAATGTTGATTGTACACCG
>NW_013717641.1:0-352 GCF_000517525.1 Limulus polyphemus | reverse complement strand
CTTTGAGTTTGCTATGGCTCCATCTTTTTTGCAATGGGTCAGATGGGATTTTTTTTAGAAGCTACATTTTTCAGGCATATTCTACCACTCTATGGATATTTGGCCCCTAATTGCCTCTTCCAACATGGCTTCCTCTTTTGGGAGTCATTGTTTGGGGTGGCTTGTTCAGTTGTTTCAGTTTCAACCCCCACCCTGTATTTCCACGAATTTTTTTATCGGGATCTCTCTCTCTTCTCTTAACTCCCTCATTCCTCTTGAATGTGCCAATAAATGCCCCTTCAATGTTTTCTGGCCTGTCAATGTAGGTATCTCCAGAAATATGCTTTATTTTAAACCTGCCACAGTAGAGGTG
>NW_013717640.1:0-352 GCF_000517525.1 Limulus polyphemus | reverse complement strand
AAACAGTAACATGCTTGTGAATGTTATTGCTCTTTCCTCGTGTAGCCATACATTTAGGCTTAGGAAACAGTAACATGCTTGTGGAATGTTATTGCTCTTTCCTCGTGTAGCCATACATTTAGGCTTAGGAAACAGTAACATGCTTGTGGAATGTCATTGCTCTTTCCTCGTGTAGCCATACATTTAGGCTTAGGAAACAGTAACATGCTTGTGGAATGTTATTGCTCACATTTTTCCTCACCAGAACGCTGAATTTTTAACTGCTTTTCTCACATACTTAGAGAGCCAGAAAAATGGTAACAGTAATAGAACATTCTCAGATTTTTACGTTGTTATTATTCTATGTCCATAG
>NW_013717639.1:0-352 GCF_000517525.1 Limulus polyphemus | reverse complement strand
ATTATACACAGATTCCAAAACATCCCAAGTATCTAGTTTCTTATTATACACAATTACAAAACATCCCAAGCATCTAGTTTCTTATTATACACAATTACAAAACATCCCAAGTATCTAGTTTCTTATTATACACAATTACAAAACATCCCAAGCATCTAGTTTTTCATTATGCACAATTACAAAACATCCCAAGCATCTAGTTTCTCATTATACACAGATTCCAAAACATCCCAACCATCTAGTTTCTCATTATACACAGATTCCAAAACATCCCAACCATCTAGTTTCTTATTATACACATTTCCAAAACATCCCAAGCATCTAGTTTCTACATTATACACAGATTCCAAAA
>NW_013717638.1:0-352 GCF_000517525.1 Limulus polyphemus | reverse complement strand
CATACAAAAAAACACATTGGTCGTTACTTATTAGTTTTATTAAACGATAATGAACATACAAACAACACAATTGTCGTTACTTATTAGTTTTATTAAACGATAATGAACATACAAACAAAACATTGATCGCTACTTATTAGTTTTATAAAACAATAATGATCATACAAACAAAACATTGATCACTACTTAGTAGTTTTATTAAACGATAATGAATATCAAACCAACATTGGTCGTTACTTACTAGTTTCATTAAACAATAATGAACATACAAACAAAACATTGATCGCTACTTATAAGTTATATTAATCGATAATGAATATCAAACCAACCTTGGTCATTACTTATTAGTTTT
>NW_013717637.1:0-352 GCF_000517525.1 Limulus polyphemus | reverse complement strand
CCTTTGTTCTTTTTTGATTTACATTAATGACACAGATGAAGGAATGATCAATAGATTATTCAAACCTGCTAATGATATTAAAGTTTTGGATGAATATTGTGTGTGTACAATGTTGCTGTTGTATAAAAAGGATTTAAATTATTTAATGAGTTGGACCAAAAAATGGCACATGGCTTTTAATTATAATAAATGCAAAGCAATGTATGTGGGATATCCCAATCTGAATTATGAATGTAATTTTGATGTGAATAACCTTAACAGTGTTATGGAAGAATATAGATTTTGGTGTTATGATTGATCAGTCTCTTAAGCCACTTAAGCCATCCATGCAATATGTTGTTGGTAGGGCAAA
>NW_013717636.1:0-352 GCF_000517525.1 Limulus polyphemus | reverse complement strand
GACAGCAGAAAAAAAAACAGGTAAGCACTATATTTCTTGTTTATCATTTATATTCTTTATTTATTATTATAAAAGTAATTAAAATGTACAAATTAGAAACTTTTTAGGTAACATTAGGTAAAATAAAAAATAACAATAAAAAACTTTCATAAGGTACACTTGCAAGCAACTTCATATAGCCTATACGTTACATAATCTGCAACTTGTGTGGCAGGAATATTAGTTAGACACAGTTGAAAGGGCAATAAAACAATAAAATTTAAGTAGAAACAAATATATACTGCTACAAGTTTAAAGCTATTTAGGATAAACAAATATAGTTTCATGTTATAACTTGAAGTCATTCTAGAAT
>NW_013717635.1:0-352 GCF_000517525.1 Limulus polyphemus | reverse complement strand
TTTGCAAATTTATATATGGTTTTGAAACATACTTGTTTTACTTTTTAAACAGATTTGTGTAAAAACAGGCTTTTGAACATTGCAATTTCTAAATGTTAGCGACATACTGTATAATAAAGAGACAAAATACTGATAACATACACATGCCAATAATGTTAGAAGTTTTAAAATGTCACTCAATCTAAGGACAAAATAAATAAGTGGCTTAATTCAATCACAGGGCCCGGCATGGCCAGGTGATTAGGGCGCTCGACTCGCAACCTGAGAGTCGTGGGTTCGAATCTCCGTCCCACCAAACATGCTTCCCTTTCAGCCTGGGGGGTGTTATAATGTGACGGTCAATCACACTATT
>NW_013717634.1:0-352 GCF_000517525.1 Limulus polyphemus | reverse complement strand
AATCTACGAGAGTCCAATTGAACACATACACGTGTCGTCATAAATCTACGAGTCTAATTTAACACATACACGTGTTATCATAAATCTACGAGTCTAATTTAACACATACACGTGTTATAAATCTACGAGAGTCCAATTGAACACATACACGTGTCGTCATAAATCTACGAGTCTAATTTAACACATACACGTGTTATCATAAATCTACGAGTCTAATTTAACACATACACGTGTTATCATAAATCTACGAGTCTAATTTAACACATACACGTGTTATCATAAATCTACGAGTCTAATTTAACACATACACGTGTTATCATAAATCTACGAGAGTCTAATTTAACACATACAC
>NW_013717633.1:0-352 GCF_000517525.1 Limulus polyphemus | reverse complement strand
ACTTTGGTTACTAAATTCGTGAAATCTTATCATTCTCTTTGAGACACTTTGGTTACTAACTTCGGGAAACCTTATCATTCTCTTTGAGACACTTTTTCACAAAGTCCAGTATGATGAGTTATCTGTTTACCCACTGCTATATCATGGTAATTTTAAAAATTTTATTCTGGAGCTGAGCCTAGTTGTTAGTGTGCTGAATCGTGGATCACAGGGTCTATAGTTCGTGTCCTGTTACCTCAAAATCCCAATCCGTACTTTGGAGCCATGGGTCTAAGAGCAACGGTAAAATCCCACTATTCGATTAGATTAGCCAAAGAGTTGGTAAATCGTACTGTTGACTAGCTGCCTTCCC
>NW_013717632.1:0-352 GCF_000517525.1 Limulus polyphemus | reverse complement strand
GTACTAGTTAACTAACGTGAATTACTTTATGTACTAGTTAACTAACATGAATTACTTTATGTACTAAATAATTAACATGAATTACTTTATGTACTAATTAACTAACGTGAATTACTTTAATGTACTAATTAACTAACGTGAATTACTTTATGTACTAATTAATTAACATGAATTACTTTATGTACTAATTAACTAACGTGAATTACTTTATGTACTAGTTAACTAACGTGAATTACTTTAATGTACTAATTAATTAACATGAATTACTTTAATGTACTAATTAATTAACATGAATTACTTTATGTACTAATTAACTAACGTGAATTACTTTAATGTACCAATTAACTAACGT
>NW_013717631.1:0-352 GCF_000517525.1 Limulus polyphemus | reverse complement strand
TGTGTATATATATATATATATATATATAAATAAATTACAGTATTTGACTATGTAAGCACAACCTAAATCTGAACTTTTAATTCAAATTAAGTAGTAACTCAGTAAAGCTTGCCATTTCAATGTACAAGCCAATAAATACAACTTAACACAATATTATTTTTTCCAAGTAAACTAGTATCTTAGTCACAGGTAGTCAAATAAGCTATTATAACCATAGCAACCTTGGAGATGTTTGATTAACAGCACTATCGAGACTAAAATTTTAAGAAGATCATTCAATGTTAATATAACAGTATATGTTCACTGTAAACTTAACTAATTATTTAACATTATTTGACCATTCAGTGTTACT
>NW_013717630.1:0-352 GCF_000517525.1 Limulus polyphemus | reverse complement strand
CTTTGTGACGGTTACTATATCGAAGTAGTTTGATCTGATAAATAAATCTGTTACTTTGTGACGGTTACTATATGAAGTAATTTGATCTGATAAATAAATCTGTTACTTTGTGACGGTTACTATATGAAGTAATTTGATCTGATAAATAAATCTGTTACTTTGTGACGGTTACTATATGAAGCTTGAATAGAAGTATTGAGTTTGTTTACATTCATTGTTTTAGTAATTATACAATGCTGGTCTCGGTTCTTTCGTTCATATTGTACGTAAATATTATTTCCTATGTAAATGATAAGAGCTATCGTTAACATTTACTAAGTAAGCTACCACAGCTCCCCGAAGAAACCAGCCA
>NW_013717629.1:0-352 GCF_000517525.1 Limulus polyphemus | reverse complement strand
AAAATACCAGATCTTATACATAATAAACATACTGTAGAATTATTAAACACAGCTTATACATATAAAACATACTGTAGAATTATTAAACAAAAAATACCACTGCTTATACATATTAATTATACTGTAGAATTATTAAAAATAAAATACCAAAGCTTATACATATTAAACATACTGTAGAATTATCAAACACAAAACACCACAAAGATCTTATACATAATAAACATACTGTAGAATTATTAAACACAGCTTATACATATAAAACATACTGTAGAATTATTAAACAAAAAATACCACTGCTTATACATATTAATAATACTGTAGAATTATTAAAAATAAAATACCAAAGCTTATA
>NW_013717628.1:0-352 GCF_000517525.1 Limulus polyphemus | reverse complement strand
ATGATAATTTCATTTGCTTCTAGCTCCACTAAAACAGCTTCAAGTGGTAGATCTGTGATAATTTTACTTGCTACAAACTGTTCTAAAACATTTTCAAGTGGTAGATTTATGATAATTTTACTTGCTTACAAACTGTACTATAGCAGTTTCAAGTGGTAGATTTATGATGATTTTACTTGCTTACAAACTCTATTGAAACAGCTTCAAGTGGTAGATTTATGATAATTTTACTTGCTTATAAACTGTACCAAAACAGTTTCAAGTGGATGATTTATGATTATTTTACTTGTATACAAACTCCACTAAAACAGTTTCAAGTGGGAAATTAATGATAATTTTATTTGCTTAAAAA
>NW_013717627.1:0-352 GCF_000517525.1 Limulus polyphemus | reverse complement strand
ATGAACCTCCAAGTTAATAACAATCTGAAGAAAGTAAAACACACATACAAAGATAATATAATTAATTTAAAATGGATGGCAAAAACTCAATGCGCAATGATTTTCATTGTAAAATATTTTCTATACAGTTGCAGTGTAGAATAAAACAAAATTGTATAATATGTAATTCAAGTAAAAAATGTTGTTAAAAATATTTTCTGAGCCAGAAAATATTGTTAAAATAATAGTGCAAAACAAATGGATGAGTGAAAAGGAACAAACAAGTAATTATGTGATCAAGATTCTGACTCATCTTCGTTTGAGATCTACAAACACAAAAGTTTCTTGCTTAAGAACTAAAGCTAATTATTTT
>NW_013717626.1:0-352 GCF_000517525.1 Limulus polyphemus | reverse complement strand
AGCACACAGTCCATTGTTTTAAAAATATATTTAACAAATCAAACGTATGTACAAGTGTTCGTTGTACTGTTGGCTACCACAATTGAATCAAGAGCTTTAAATAATTCTCTTTTACGTCAAAAGTCCAGACAGGTTGCTTCAGTTACTTTAGAACCCAACTGACAAAACGTATTACTCTTCTCTACTCTGTTATTACAATACAACCTGCGATTATTATACTTTAGAAGTCGCTGCTATACACTCTTTACGGTTAAACTCAGGATAATCCAGTCTATATCTATTTCATTTTCTGACTAATTTTTCGACACACACACACACACACACACACACATATATATATATATATATATAT
>NW_013717625.1:0-352 GCF_000517525.1 Limulus polyphemus | reverse complement strand
AGTGTGATATTAATTACAAAGTATTACTGTGTACACAGTGTGATATTAATTACAAAGTATTACTGTGTACACAGTGTGATATTAACTACAAAGTACTACTGTGTACACAGTAGGATATTGACTATAAAGCGCTACTGTGTACACAGTAGGATATTGACTATAAAGCGCTACTGTGTACACAGTAGGATATTGACTATAAAGCGCTACTGTGTACATAATGTGATATTAACTACAAAGTGGTATTAACTACAAAATACTACTGTGTACACAACGTAGCATTAACTACAAAGTACTACTGTGTACACAATGTGCTATTGACTACAAAGTACTACTGTGTACACAATGTGCTATT
>NW_013717624.1:0-352 GCF_000517525.1 Limulus polyphemus | reverse complement strand
AATATGATGTTTTGTTACTAAACATGTTTATAATGTACATAGTAGCATAATATGATGTTTTGTTACCAAACACGTTTATAATGTACATAGTAGCATAATATGATGTTTTGTTACTAAACACGTTTATAATGTACATAGTAACATAATATGATGTTTTGTTACTAAACACGTTTATAATGTACATAGTAGCATAATATGATTTTTTGTTACCAAACACGTTTATAATGTACATAGTAGCATAATATGATTTTTTGTTACCAAACACGTTTATAATGTACATAGCAGCATAATATGATGTTTTGTTACTAAACACGTTTATAATGTACATAGTAGCATAATATGATGTTTTGTT
>NW_013717623.1:0-352 GCF_000517525.1 Limulus polyphemus | reverse complement strand
GTCCCAGTGTTTTCCGTCGGAAAAAACAACAACAAAACATCGAATCTAATCAGGAAGAACATATAGCGGTTTCATATAATGAGTTAAGCATGCGCAGAACGAAGAGCAAGAAGAATTCGGCCTGTGAAGATTTAGAACCATAATTGACACGATATTACTTAAGTTATGAAGCGGGTTTTGTATGTTGATGTCATTGACACGTGAAGGCTAATACTAATATCACGTAATATAGGCAGGAATTGGACACGTTGTTGCAGGTGCTCGTGAGCACGTGTCGCATAAGTTGACAGTATTTAGTTACGTCAATAGAATAAGTGTACCAAGATGTTATATTTATTTATTTGTACAAAAA
>NW_013717622.1:0-352 GCF_000517525.1 Limulus polyphemus | reverse complement strand
GGGGGGGGTTACCTAGGAAAATACCTTACCCCCCACCCCCCCAAAAAAACGTTGCAACTCCCACTACTTCGTCTGGTTTATATTTAACATTTTGGATACTTTCTTTTTCTGGCTGTGATTTTTTTTAACGATTTCAATGGGGAGGTCCCATTACAATAATACAATATTTTCTCAATGTAAATACAATTTCCAAACTGTGGTGACTTTAGGTTAATATAAGAAACATACAATTACGGTCAACCAATGAACATATAAAATTAAATTTATCGGCAAAAAATAGAACTGAGTAATAGAAACTAGGTTAATGATATTCATATTAAAATAAAAACACAAACAAAACAGCCCCCCCCCT
>NW_013717621.1:0-352 GCF_000517525.1 Limulus polyphemus | reverse complement strand
ATAATATGATAGTATTGGTTTATAAAAGGATAATATGATAGTATTGGTTTATAAAAGGATAATATGATAGTATTGGTTTATAAAAGGATAATATGATAGTGTTAGTTTATAAAAGGATAATATGATAGTATTGTTTTATAAAAGGATAATATGATAGTGTTGGTTTATAAAAGGATAATCTGATACTGTTGGTTTATAAAAGGATAATATGATAGTATTGGTTTATAAAAGGATAATATGATAGTATTGGTATATAAAAGGATAATATGATAGTATTGGTTTATAAAAGGATAATATGATAGTGTTGGTTTATAAAAGGATAATATGATAGTGATGGTATATAAAAGGATAA
>NW_013717620.1:0-352 GCF_000517525.1 Limulus polyphemus | reverse complement strand
ACTATGAAAAAAGTAGACTGTCTCATCTCTTAGGTAAACTATGAGAGACTCTACGATGGTAGTGGACTGTCTCATCTCTTAGGTAAACTAGGAGACACTACGAAAAAAGTATACTGTATCATCTCATAGGTAAATTAGAAGAGACTCTACGAAGGTAGTTTACTGTCTCATCCCTTAGGTAAAGTAGGAGAGACGCTACGAGGGTAGTGGACTGTCTCATCTCTTAGGTAAATTAAAAGAGACTCTACGAAGGTAGTGAACTGTCTCATCTCTTAGGTCAACTAGGTGAGACTCTAAGAAGGTAGTCGACTGTCTCATCTCTTAGGTAATCTAGGAAAGAGTCTACGAAGTT
>NW_013717619.1:0-352 GCF_000517525.1 Limulus polyphemus | reverse complement strand
AATTTAAGTTCATCTTGTGTAAAACGACTGACGGTGAATCACCGCCGCCATGACGTAGGGTGTATAATTTTTGCATATATTCATACCACTAAAATACACTCTATCTCGTATTCCCACTCTGTACCATTGATCTCTATATTAATAAGTGCTCTGCAGTCCTTATCCCAGAAACCTGACCCATATTCGCGAAGTTTTTTATTTTTGTTTATCAACTTGATTGGGAGTTATATCCACACATACAGAGAGATATGCATAATTATAACGTATAACAGCTTTAAGAGCTCTTTTTACTGTGTGGTGGAAGATATTACCGTATTTTTCGGAATATAAAACACACAGGTGTATAAGACGC
>NW_013717618.1:0-352 GCF_000517525.1 Limulus polyphemus | reverse complement strand
TGGATAGTCTAATTCTGTTAGTTCTCCATTCTGTGTAACTGTGTAACCAGACTGGATAGTCTAATTCTGTTAGTTCTCCATTCTATGTAACTGTTTAACCAGACAAGATGGTCTAATTCTGTTAGTTCTCCAATCTATGTAACTGTGTAACCAGACTAGATAGTCTAATTCTGTTAGTTCTCCAATCTATGTAACTGTGTAACCAGACTGGATAGTCTAATTCTGTTAGTTCTCCATTCTGTGTAACTGTGTAACCAGACTGGATAGTCTAATTCCGTTAGTTCTCCATTCTGTGTAACTGTGTAACCAGACTGGATAGTCTAATTCTGTTAGTTCTCTATTCTATGTAACT
>NW_013717617.1:0-352 GCF_000517525.1 Limulus polyphemus | reverse complement strand
ACGTAAATGTAACTTGCATAATTTATCGGCGATACTCGAAAAATTTACCACTTTTGGTCAAATAACACGATAAGCAACACCCATACACTGATTTTAAGGACTTGTTGTCGTATAAATACTGTTTATGTATGGGTTGAAGGAAGAAGAAAAAGATAGACTTTCTGAAGTAAAACAGTACAAACACAAAACGTTCAATCGTTTAGTATATTTAGGGTAAATGTAAAAGTCTTGAAGGAACTCGATTAGAAAGATGGGGGGAGGGGAATAAATTTCATAAACACCATTGTTGTTTCTGCTACGTTTCTGTTTTTTTCACATTTCAGCATAGATTGAAAACACTAATATTTAACCA
>NW_013717616.1:0-352 GCF_000517525.1 Limulus polyphemus | reverse complement strand
TTTCTTATATGGCTTCTTACATGGTTTGTTATATGGCTTTAGACAATGCTTTGTAACTACTGCATAGAAGTGAAACTGGTTGTTACATATATTACTGTTTTATATATAATTGTGTAACAGTCACAATATAAACAAACGTATGCTTCTTCATTATATTATGACAAATACACGTTGATTAAATGTAATAGACAGATGTAATGTTTCGATGACCGTGCTGGTTTTTATTTTGAAAAGTGATGTTGTATTCAAGGAGAGATGTTTTTCAGATGTAACCAGGTAAACTATAGACATTCGATGAGCAACTAGAACTAAAAATGAAATGTTCTCAAATGACTAATGTATTTACCTAATC
>NW_013717615.1:0-352 GCF_000517525.1 Limulus polyphemus | reverse complement strand
GTTTTGATGGACTGGCAGATCTACTAATATGTGAATGGTTCATGAGCATGTGCTTGACTGACATGTCACTGTTCCTAAAGGAGAGAGTCATAAAAGACGTGATGAGATGATCAAGCTGGCAGAACAGTATATGGAAGCCCAGGGAGGGAATATAACTGGCAAGTCGAGGAATAACCAGTTAAAGTTGAAAATGGGTGGCAAACCAAAAACAGGATACCACTAAAGGTGACAGGAACTTAACAGACAAAAGGGAGAAGTGATGCTATGCTTATTATAAAATAGGGCACATTGCAAATGAGTGCAAGTCTTCTTTTTTCAAGAGAAAACAATTTGAGAGATTTCAGCTTCTCCT
>NW_013717614.1:0-352 GCF_000517525.1 Limulus polyphemus | reverse complement strand
GAGTAACACATACTGATGGAATTAGTAACTAATTAGTAAGGTTATGGTTGATAAGTGTTTAAATAGTTTTAATAGATATAAATGACCAACACTAAGTGTTCAGAGAGTAACACATACTGATGGAATTAGTAACTAATTAGTAAGGTTATGGTTGATAAGTGTTTAAATAGTTTTAATAGATACAAGTGACTAACACTAAGTGTTCAGAGAGTAACACATACTGATGGAATTAGTAACTAATTAGTAAGGTTATGGTTGATAAGTGTTTAAATAGTTTTAATAGATATAAATGACTAACACTAAGTGTTCAGAGAGTAACACATACTAATGGAATTAGTAACTAATTAGTAAG
>NW_013717613.1:0-352 GCF_000517525.1 Limulus polyphemus | reverse complement strand
GTTAGACGTACGTTACACTGTAAGTCATGTCTATATTTCTATTGTATAACTAATGTTAGACGTACGTTATACTGTAAGTCATGTCTATATTTCTATTGTAATGTTAGACGTACGTTACAGTGTAAGTCATGTCTATATTTCTATTGTATAACTAATGTTAGACGTACGTTACACTGTAAGTCATGTCTATATTTCTATTGTATAACTAATGTTAGACGTATGTTACATTCTAAGTCATGTCTATATTTCTATTGTACAACTAATGCTAGACGTACGTTACACTGTAAATCATGTCTATATTTCTATTGTATAACTAATGTTAGACGTACGTTACACTGTAAGTCATGTCTAC
>NW_013717612.1:0-352 GCF_000517525.1 Limulus polyphemus | reverse complement strand
ATAACACATTTTTCTCAACTACTTTATGTACAAAGTTGTCTGTTTTAACACATTTTTCTCAACTGCTATGTACAAAGTTGTCTGTTTTAACACATTTTTCTCAACTACTTATATAGCAACTTGTCTGTTTTTAACATATTTTGTTAACTGCTTATATACCAAGTTGTCTGTGGGCTCATGACCTAGATGACTACATTGTCCCTAATGACATATAATTCATCAAAATTATATAAATACCAATACCATCGACATTTCATTTAATTCCAGTAATTACTGCTAGGGGTTCTTATGTATATTAAACAAAAAAATCAATGGTTTCACTTTTTGTTATGTCATTTCTTTACTTTACGAG
>NW_013717611.1:0-353 GCF_000517525.1 Limulus polyphemus | reverse complement strand
GATAAACTAGAGAAAGTTCTATGTTCCAACAATGATCATCGATAAACTAGAGAAAAGTTCTATGTTCCAACAATGATCACCGATAAACTAGAGAAAAGTTCTATGTTCCAACAATGATCACCGATGAACTAGAGAAAAGTTCTATGTTTCAACAATGATCACCGATGAACTAGAGAAAAGTTCTATGTTCCAACAATGATCACCGATAACCTAGAGAAAAGTTCTATGTTCCAACAATGATCACCGATAACCTAGAGAAAATTCTATGTTTCAATAATGATCACCGATAAACTAGAGAAAAGTTCTATGTTCCAACAATGATCACCGATAACCTAGAGAAAGTTCTATGTTTC
>NW_013717610.1:0-353 GCF_000517525.1 Limulus polyphemus | reverse complement strand
CACCCCCAGTGACATGGCAATAAATCTGAAGGCCTATAACGCTAAAAACCAAATTTTGATATCCGTGAAAGGCACAGCACAGACAGCCCATTGTGTCGTTTTGTGCTTAACTTCAAAAATCTTCACAAAATCACACATGTAAACTCTAAATCATGTATATCTTTACACACACACATATATATATATATATACTTTCGTTTCCGATATATCTTTACACACACACACACATATATATATATACTTTCGTTTCCGTTCGGTTATCGGATAAAGCTGGTGGTAATAGCACCCAAAAAGCGTTGGGGATATCCAATCTATCAAGCAAAATCCAAAACGCCGAAGTTAAAAAAGTTGAC
>NW_013717609.1:0-353 GCF_000517525.1 Limulus polyphemus | reverse complement strand
ACAACAACAAATACAACCAATAAGGACATCCCAATGACCCAACGGCAAGTCTGCAAGCTTACAACCCTAAAAAATCTGATTTCGATACCGGTGGTGGGCAGAGCACAGATAAGTACTTCCTAATGGCCCAACGGCAAGTCTGCAAGCTGACAACCCTAAAAAATCTGATTTCGATACCGGTGGTGGACAGAGCACAGATAAGGACTTCCTAATGGCCCAACGGCAAGTCTGCAAGCTTACAACCCTAAAAATCTGATTTCGATACCCGTGATGGGCAGAGCACATATAGCCCTTTGTGTAGCTTTATGCTTAATAACAAACAACGAAAACAACCAATAAGGACCTCTTAATGG
>NW_013717608.1:0-353 GCF_000517525.1 Limulus polyphemus | reverse complement strand
TTCTTTTAAATGATACTTTTTGGATTATGAAAGAATATACACTTGGGAGAAACCTTATAGTTATACAGTGTATGAAAAACAGTTGGGACAAAGGGTCACTTAAAAATACATGATAGATTGCACACTGGGGTGAAACCTTACAGTTGTACAATGTGTGAAAAACGGCTTAGAGAAGTGACCCAACTGTTTTTCATACACTGTTTCTCCCCAGTGTGTAATCTATCATGTATTTTTAAGTGACCCTTTGTCCCAACTGTTTTTCATACACTGTTTCTTCACATTGTGTATTCTTTCATGTATTTTTAAGTGACCCTTTGTCCCAACTGTTTTTCATACACTGTTTCTTCCCATTG
>NW_013717607.1:0-353 GCF_000517525.1 Limulus polyphemus | reverse complement strand
TGTGACTCGTGTGTTATCAGGGGCCTTATACGAAAAATGTGACTCGTGTGTTATCAGGGGCCTTGTAACGGAAAATGTGACTCGTGTGTTATCAGGGGCCTTGTAACGGAAAATGTGACTCGTGTGTTATCAGGGGCCTTGTAACGAAAAATGTGACTCGTGTGTTATCAGGGGGCCTTATAACGAAAAATGTGACTCGTGTGTAATCAGAGGCCTTATAACGAAAAATCTGACTCGTGTGTAATCAGGGGCCTTGTAACGAAAAATTTGACTCGTGTGTAATCAGGAGCCCTTTAAAAAAAGTAACTGACCCACAAGCAATTAGGTACTTAAATAGTTTTAAAAATGTTTTG
>NW_013717606.1:0-353 GCF_000517525.1 Limulus polyphemus | reverse complement strand
GATACTTAAAAATGAGAGAAAGTTTATGTATTCCTAACTCCAGTATCAATATCTTTAGACTATTTAATCACAAATGTTTCCCTCTTAATTAAGGATACTGTATATTTCACGTGACTAATTGTGTTTCAGGCAAATAGAATATTAATATATTTTTATATTTATTTCACAAGGGTAACACAAAGCCAGTGAATTCCAACCAGCCTAAAAAAAATAAAACTATCTGCAAAATCTTTAACAGTTTCAGTGAGAAGCTTTCTAAAATATTTGCTTCATTAGAAGAACCGAAGACAAAACCTCCTCCTCCTCCACCTCCCCTTCCCAATTTTACACCAATTGCGGTTCTCCAATACAGG
>NW_013717605.1:0-353 GCF_000517525.1 Limulus polyphemus | reverse complement strand
ATGTATTATATCAATTACTAGAACACATAAAACATTCTAATGTATGACATGTATCATATTAGTTATTCAAACACATAAAACATTTTAATGTACGTCCATGTATTTTATCAATTATTATAACTTATGTAACATTCTAATGAGTGTCTATGTTCTATACCAATTACTATAATTTATACAGCATTTTAATGTATGAAATATATTATATCAACAATATACAGATTACAACCTATATAACATTATAATGTGTGTCCAGGTATTATAAAAATTACTATATTACATAAAAAAATTCTAAAGTATGTCCGTGTATAACATCAATTACTACATATTATCTAATATTCTAATGTATGTCCATC
>NW_013717604.1:0-353 GCF_000517525.1 Limulus polyphemus | reverse complement strand
GTACCAGTTAACGTTGAATATTATGAATATTTATGATTTTAATAGGCTGAATGTTTACAGCATTTTCCCGCGTAGTTTAGATATTTCTATTATACCCCGTCTATAATGTTATAGGTATGTTCGCATGCATAAAACATGGGGGAAGAGTCATAAATGAATAAAAAAAATTGTCTAACAATAAACGGAAACGCTTTAAAATATTATTCAACGATTTAACACGTACTGAAATATACGTATAAAACATTGAAGATATGAATTAAAATGTTTGCTGTGTATTTGTTTGTTTGTTTGTAATTAAGCACAAACCTACACAATGGTCTATGTGTGCTCTACCCACCACGGGTATCGAAACC
>NW_013717603.1:0-353 GCF_000517525.1 Limulus polyphemus | reverse complement strand
GCTCGCCTCTCCATAAATAACAATTTACAGTTGATCACTATTTATACTTATTTCTTTTCTTTTTTTTAACAATTAGATGCTTGAGATTGACAGTCTTTATCTTTGTCATATTTGTTCTTGAAAGCATTCAATGACGTTGCCTCCAGTATATATCTTTCATAGTTTACTATTTCGTTTCATTTGTTTACTACTCTTTGTGTACAGAAATTTCTTCTTTTTTCCTTATTATAATGTTTTTATATATTTTTTTTTTGCTGGGTTCCTTGGATTCATTATAAATAGTTTTTCAGCATTTATATTTTCAAATCCTTTGATAATCCCCCCACCCCCCCAGTGGCACAGCAGCACAGCAG
>NW_013717602.1:0-353 GCF_000517525.1 Limulus polyphemus | reverse complement strand
CATAGGATAAAGTAAACTAAAGAAACAATGTCTGGTATCAGTTTTTATTTCTTTAATGTTGTATAAATATATTCTACAGTAAAAAAAAAGGATAAAGTAAACTAAAGGCCTAACTCCACTGTTTGGTACAATTAACTGAATGTTTTGGATAATGTTGTAACTGTGTGATCATAAGTATGGGTAGCAGCAGGAAGGTACAAACAACTGAATGTTTTGGATAATGTTGTAACTGTGTGATCATAAGTATGGGTAGCAGCAGGAAGGTACAAACAACTGAATGTTTTGGATAATGTTGTAACTGTGTGATCATAAGTATGGGTAGCAGCAGGAAGGTACAAACAACTGAATGTTTT
>NW_013717601.1:0-353 GCF_000517525.1 Limulus polyphemus | reverse complement strand
TATATATATATATATATATAAAGTGTCAACTTATTATAAAACATAATTAACATAGAATCTAATTCTTCCCTCATTGGAAGCCACAATATTTACTAACACAATATATACTCCTCTTTGATTTACACTACTGACAAACTTTGATGAGAGGTTTGTCTGTTGTTGTCTTTAACAGCCAAACAAACAAATGATTTTTAATAAAAACATTCTTGCTAGATAAACATCTACTATCATGCTCCTTCACAAGTCGCTGCGATCCTTGTTAATAGCAATGTCTTGCAATCTACCTATACTATGTCTACAGCTCTGCATTTATAACACTCAGATATCTGACACACCTATTTTGAGTATGCAAT
>NW_013717600.1:0-353 GCF_000517525.1 Limulus polyphemus | reverse complement strand
GCATGCTAGTTGAATATAAATTCAAAACATGCTAATTGAATATAAATTCAAAACATACTAGTTGAATATAAATTCAAAGCATGCTAGTTGAATATAAATTCAAAGCATGCTAGTTGAATATAAATTCAAAACATGCTAATTGAATATAAATTCAAAACATGCTAGTTGAATATAAATTCAAAACATACTAGTTGAATATAAATTCAAAACATACTAGTTGAATATAAATTCAAAGCATGCTAGTTGAATATAAATTCAAAACATGCTAGTTGAATATAAATTCAAAACATACTAGTTGAATATAAATTCAAAACATACTAGTTGAATATAAATTCAAAGCATGCTAGTTGAAT
>NW_013717599.1:0-353 GCF_000517525.1 Limulus polyphemus | reverse complement strand
CTTAGCCGGTTCAGTATGGGTTCCAACCGAGGAAATTATTTAAAATACCAGGAGAAGACTGATCATATTTCTAAACGCTTTATCCTTAGCTGGTTCAGTATGGGTTCCAACCGTGGAAGGTATTTAAAATACCAGGAGAAGACTGGACATTTTCTAAAACACTTTAACCTTAGCTAAACTATCACGGACTCTTACCAATAAGAACTTTTAAAAACAAAACCAGAAGACTGATCATATTTCTAAACGCCTTATCCTTAGCTGGTTCAGTATGGGTTCCAACCGAGGAAGTTATTTAAAATACCAGGAGGAGACTGGACATTGTCTAAAATACTTTAACCTTAGCTAAACTATCA
>NW_013717598.1:0-353 GCF_000517525.1 Limulus polyphemus | reverse complement strand
TTTTGTGTGTGTGTGTGAAATGTATTTCTGTTCAATATAACAAAATTTTGAGAGAACTTTCTAGCTTTTTGTTTATTTGAAGTTAAGCAGAAAGCTACATAATGGGCTATCTGTGCTCTCCCCACCACGGACATCGAAACCCGGTTCCTAGCGTTGTAAGTTCGCAGACATATCGCTGTGTCAGTGGGGACAAGAGAACTTTCAAGAGTTACAATCATATTTTGTTTTGTTTTTAATAGAAAATCCATGCCTCGCACCAGAAACACACAGCCGTGTGTTGTAATAAGTTCTCTCCAGGTGTTATTCCTGTTGGAAAAGAAATTTGACGGGTTTTTTTTGTTAACATCATCTTG
>NW_013717597.1:0-353 GCF_000517525.1 Limulus polyphemus | reverse complement strand
ATGACATGTTAAAGATAGAATGGTGGGGTTCTTGAATATTATATGTGTTACAAGTCATGTCACTAATCTGGTACACATATAACCTGACATATTAAAGATAGAATAGTGGGGTTCTTGTATATTATATGTGTTACAAATCATGTCACTAACTTCGTACACATATAACCTGACATGTTAAAGATAGAATGGTGGGGTTCTTGTATATTATATGTGTTACAAGTCATGTCACTAATCTGGTACACATATAACTTGACATGTTAAAGATAGAATGGTGGGGTTCTTGTATATTATCTGTGTTACGAATCATGTCACTAACTTGGTACACATATAACCTGACATGTTAAAGATAGAAT
>NW_013717596.1:0-353 GCF_000517525.1 Limulus polyphemus | reverse complement strand
ACGTACAGGTCCTCCAAATCATATCGTGGCTATTAACAGGTCTTCCAAGTTATATCAAACCTACGTACAGGTCCTCCAAGTTATATCAAACCTACGTACAGGTCCTCCAAGTTATATCCTGAGTTGCAACAAAACTTAGTTTAGAAAATTATAATGAATGATAATAATGTAAACGTTTGATCTTAACAGAATAACATCAAATTATATCCAGTTTAACACACAACTTGACACTATAAGCAGCTTACGTGAAAAGGACCAAACTACTGATTGTCTTGAGTGTTCAGCGCATGGCTTCGCGACAAAATGAGTTAATTCGACTCCCGTCTGCCTCTAATTTTCACTTTTTTCGGAAT
>NW_013717595.1:0-353 GCF_000517525.1 Limulus polyphemus | reverse complement strand
AGCAATATTTATATTTCTGAAAACGACATTCCAAATGTGCCAACAAAGATTTAGACGCTGGAAACATTCTTAAACGATAATTACCTAAAGTGAACACACCATGTGTGAGTGTAAATTTGCAAAATCAAAGTAAAAGTTTCTTGTCGTTCACTTTAGGTAATTATCGTTTAAGAATGTTTCCAGAAATTTTATCATTTAGAAAATGCACGAGACTAGTTATCGTTACAAACAGTTGTCTATTTTACGTGACAATCAACATTACTTTGATTTTGCCAATTTTCACTCACTATTGGTGTCCTATACATTTCTAAAACAATTTATAGAAACGAAATAAGAAAATGTATTTCGGAATA
>NW_013717594.1:0-353 GCF_000517525.1 Limulus polyphemus | reverse complement strand
GAAATCGTTGATTAATGTTTCACTGGTTAACTGTATTTGATTTTGAAAGTCGCCAAGGAAATACACAAATGTCACAATGGCCATTTCTTTCAACCAAACATTTGCCATAGGGAGATTGAATTTGTTTCAACCCCACCATCTGTGAGGTCGAAGGACGACTCGGTTTGAAAGAGAGTCGAAAATTCAGCAGAATCGGTGCCGAGTTTTGATTTCAGAATTTACAAAGAAATGCTGTATTAAAGGAATGTCCAAACATTGATTACTTTTTATGGCCTGTTTCATAATATATATATATATATATATCATTCAACTTCTGCTTGAGACTTTATCAGTCCCCACCAAACCATAGAAAA
>NW_013717593.1:0-353 GCF_000517525.1 Limulus polyphemus | reverse complement strand
GAATATAAGTTACCATACTTCTTTACGTGTTGCCTACAATAAAAGAATCTAAGTTACCATACGTTTTTACGTGTTGCCTACAATAAAAGAATATAAGTTACCATACGTTTTTACGTGTTACCTACAATAAAAGAATATAAGTTACCATACTTCTTTACGTGTTACCTACAATAAAAGAATATAAGTTACCATACGTTTTTACGTGTTACCTACAATAAAAGAATATAAGTTACCATACTTCTTTACGTGTTACTTACAATAAAAGAATATAAGTTACCGTACGTTTTTACGTGTTACCTACAATAAAAGAATATAAGTTACCATACTTCTTTACGTGTTGCCTACAATAAAAG
>NW_013717592.1:0-353 GCF_000517525.1 Limulus polyphemus | reverse complement strand
ACGGCTAACTAGATCGAAACTAACATAATCATAACTTACAGGAACTCAAACTAACTACTGATCTCTCTTCATTAACCCTGCTTGCTTTTTCTGGCAGGCTTTTATACTGATGAGGAGGGCATCTCGGACTTCCCCGATCATTCGAGAAACATCACACACGCTACCAGCGCTAAACGCGTCAGCATCCTCACGTGACCTCCAAATACAAACAAAGCACTTTTAATCATCATGTAATATGTAAATATACCATGACTTCTCTGGTGTGTATAATATCGGTTTACTTTATTTTAAAATACAAACTAAGCACTTTTAATAACCATATAAGTAATATAGTAAATATACGATGACTTTTG
>NW_013717591.1:0-353 GCF_000517525.1 Limulus polyphemus | reverse complement strand
AAAAATGTTTGTCATGGAAGTGTTGTTTACATATCAAAAATGTTTGTCACGGAGTGCTGTTTACGTATCAAAAATGTTTGTCATGGAAGTGTTATTTACATATCAAAGTGTTTGTCATGGAATGTTCTTTATATATCAAAAATGTTTGTCATGGAAGTGTTATTTACATATCAAAAATGTTTGTCATGGAAGTGTTGTTTACATATCAAAAATGTTTGTGAGGGAGTATTATTTACATATCAAAAATGTTTATCACGGAGTGTTGTTTACGTATCAAAAATGTTTATCATGGAGTGTTATTTACGTATCAAAAATGTTTGTCAGAGAGTGTTATTTACATATCACAGGTGTGT
>NW_013717590.1:0-353 GCF_000517525.1 Limulus polyphemus | reverse complement strand
AAATATAACAAATTCCTGAAGAGCTAATACTTTATTAACTTTACCAAATCTTAACATCAAGATAGTTCAAGAATTAGAAATATTACAAATTCCTGAAGAGCTAATACTTTATTAATTTCACCAAATCTTAACATCAAGATAGTTCAAGAATTAGAAATATAACAAATTCCTGAAGAGCTAATACTTTATTAATTTCACCAAATCTTAACATCAAGACAGTTCAAGAATTAGAAATATAACAAATTCCTGAAGAGCTAATACTTTATTAATTTCACCAAATCTTAACATCAAGATAGTTCAAGAATTAGAAATATAACAAATTCCTGAAGAGCTAATACTTTATTAACTTTACC
>NW_013717589.1:0-353 GCF_000517525.1 Limulus polyphemus | reverse complement strand
GACCTAGACAATCCAATGATAAAAAGCTAGAATAACTGGCCCAGATAATCCAATGATAAAAAGCTAGAATAACTGGCCTATATAATCCAATATTAAAGAGATTGAATAACTGGCCCAGATTATCCTATATTAAAAAGCTAGAATCACTAGCCCAGATAATCCAATATTAAAAAACTAGAATAACTGGCCCAGATAATCCAATATTAAAAAGATTGAATAACTAGCCCAGATAATCCAATATTAAAAAGATTGAATAACTAGCCCAGACAATCCAATAATAAAAATCTAGAATAACTGGCCTAGACAATCAAATAATAAAAAGCTAGAATAACTGGCCTAGATAATCCAATAAT
>NW_013717588.1:0-353 GCF_000517525.1 Limulus polyphemus | reverse complement strand
CATTACGTCTCACGTACAGTACTGTGTTCTATCATAAAGTCTCTCGTACAGTACTGTGTTCTATCATTACGTCTATCGTACAGTACTGTGTTCTATCAATCCGTCTCACGTACAGTACTGTGTTCTATCATTACGTCTCACGTACAGTACTGTGTTCTATCATTACGTCTATCGTACAGTACTGTGTTCTATCATTACGTCTATCGTACAGTACTGTGTTCTATCATAAAGTCTCTCGTATAGTACTGTGTTCTATCATTACGTCTATCGTACAGTACTGTGTTCTATCATTACGTCTATCGTACAGTACTGTGTTCTATCATAAAGTCTCTCGTACAGTACTGTGTTCTATC
>NW_013717587.1:0-353 GCF_000517525.1 Limulus polyphemus | reverse complement strand
ATTAAACAAAGTTTATTTATAGTTAAAGACTGCCCTGCTCTTAAAGATATACAAACCTCTTTAGATCTAAAATTATTCTAGTTTACACAGTTAAAGCTCAACTGTTCCGCAATATATATATATATACATTTTTTATCCCTCCGTTTACCACTTTACTTAATTACTAAGTAATTAGTGATACTGTAGTTTTAGTCAATAAAAATCTTTGTAACATTATTTTCAGATTTCGCTGAAGATTCCGAAACGTTCGAACATTGTAAATAAAATGTTTCGTGTTTTTTCAACAGTTTTCATCTTCATTTCAGCTGTGGGAGGAGGGCATATTTATTATGTAGCAAGTACCAGTATTGAGG
>NW_013717586.1:0-353 GCF_000517525.1 Limulus polyphemus | reverse complement strand
TCTGATGATGCCATATCTAGAGAATATGTCGGGGGGGGGGGGGGGAGAACTTCCCAATCGAACTCCATAATCTTGTGTTGAATCAAACGTGCCACACGTGGACGTGCATTGTCTTTCCTATTGACGAGCGAAAGGCATGTCTGATGAAGCGCTTGATTTAATCGTTCCAGTTGCTGACTATAGATCCCTGCATTGACAGTTCTCTGTGGATTGAGGAGTTAGAAATGAATTACTCCTTTGATGTCCCACCACATGCAAAGTATCACTTTCTGCAGATGGAGCCCAGGTTTTGAGGTCGGAAGTGGATTTTGTCTAGGACTAATATAATGTTTAATATTCACATAGAGAATCCC
>NW_013717585.1:0-353 GCF_000517525.1 Limulus polyphemus | reverse complement strand
CAACAATAACCTTTCGGTATAAGTAGCTCAGAGATTTGGCTATGAGTGAAACCAAGAGTGCAACACAATTGACCTTTTTAAAGTCCATGAAATAATTGAAATTGATAGATTAACTTAAAGTTTCCCGTCACTGGGGACGGGTACTTTTTCTAGATTAACCAAAACTTTCCCGTCACTAGGGACGTGTACTTTTGTTATATTAACCTAAACTTTTCCCGTCACTAGGGATGGAACTTTTGTTATATTAACCTAAACTTTTCCCGCCGCTAGAGACGGGTACTTTTGTTATATTAATCTAAACTTTTCCCGTCACTAGGGACGGGTACTTTTGTTAGATTAACCTTAACTTTTCC
>NW_013717584.1:0-353 GCF_000517525.1 Limulus polyphemus | reverse complement strand
CAGTTATAAATATCAACAACACCACTACAGTAACTAATATCTAGTTACAGATATCAACACCACAGCTACAGTAACTTATGACCAGTTATAGATATCAACAACACCACTACAGCAACTAATATCCAGTTACAGATATCAACACCACAGCTACAATAACTTATAACCAGTTACAGATATCAACACCACAACTACAGTAATTAATATCTAGTTACAGATATCAACACCACAACTACAATAACTTATAACCAGTTATAAATATCAACAACACCAGTACAGTAACTAATATCCAGTTACAGATATTAACACCACAACTACAATAACTTATAACCAGTTACAGATATCAACACCACAAC
>NW_013717583.1:0-353 GCF_000517525.1 Limulus polyphemus | reverse complement strand
ATTTAACAGATGTATTTAATAGTATTCTAATTACAGTTGTTGTTCCTTCAAACCAACACAATAACTGATATTTAACAGATGTATTTAATAGTGTTCTAATTACAGATGTTGTTCCTTCAAACCAACACAATAACTGACATTTAACAGATGTATTTAATAGTGTTCTAATTACAGTTGTTGTTCCTTCAAACCAACACAGTAACTGATATTTAACAGATGTCTTTAATAGTGTTCTAATTACAGTTGTTGTTCCTTCAAACCAACACAATAACTGACATTTAACAGATGTATTTAATAGTGTTCTAATTACAGTTGTTGTTCCTTCAAACCAACACAATAACTGACATTTAACA
>NW_013717582.1:0-353 GCF_000517525.1 Limulus polyphemus | reverse complement strand
TTTGACAGATATTGGTGTACACTCAGTCCACATGATTCACCTGTGTATTTGATAGATGTTGGTGTGCAGTCAATCCACATGATTCACCTGTGTATTTGACAGATGTTGGTGTGCAGTCAGTCCACATGATTCACCTGTGTATTTGACAGATGTTGGTGTGCAGTCAGTCCACATGATTCACCTGTGTATTTGACAGATGTTGGTGTGCAGTCAGTCCACATGATTCACCTGTGTATTTGACAGATGTTGGTGTACAGTCAGTCCATATGATTCACCCGTGTATTTGACAGATGTAGGTGTGCAGTTAGTCCACATGATTCACCTGTGTATTTGACAGATGTTGATGTGCAGTC
>NW_013717581.1:0-353 GCF_000517525.1 Limulus polyphemus | reverse complement strand
AAACATTAGGTGTCTATTTACTTGTGACCACTCAGTTTATATATGTATAATCCTCTACGAAACAACGCATTTGATATAAAACTTCCAGTTGTGAATTAATTCTCCCTAAACAGCGTTGTAGAGGCTCTTAAATCTCCGCCGTGAAACCACGAGATAAACGTGAAACTACGAGATAGGTTCAGTATGAGTCAATTATAGCAGTTCTTGTGTTGCAAATGGTTTGATTCTGGAAAAACGTGTTCATTTTCCTCAGCTCGTATCCGCATTCTGGAAATCATTACCGTATTAAAAAAATAAAAATAACATTATTGTAAAGAAGTTTGAAAATATTACGAAGTGTAAAATCGATTAAA
>NW_013717580.1:0-353 GCF_000517525.1 Limulus polyphemus | reverse complement strand
AGGTTATATACAACAACACATTAAAGACTTTCAACAACCCGTGCATTTGTTTTTGTATCTAACCTGGTACTGGCACGGGTTGTTAAAAGTCTTTAATGTGTTGTTGTATCTAACCTGATACTGGTAGTAGTTATTGTGAGTATTTAATGTGTTTTATATCTAACTTGGTACTGATTTACTTACCACAACTCCAGCCAGTACCAGAAAAGATACAACAACACATAAAAGACTTACAACAACCCCTGTTTGTTCAAAACTAGAAACATCAACAAAATACAGACTTCTAACAACTCCTGCCAGTACCAGGTTAGATACAACAACGCATTAAAGACTTACAACTACCCCTGTCCGTT
>NW_013717579.1:0-353 GCF_000517525.1 Limulus polyphemus | reverse complement strand
AACAATAATACTCAGGTGTATGTTAGAACAATAATACTCTATGTGTTTGTTAGAACAATAATACTCAGGTGTATGTTAGAACAATAATACTCAGGTGTATGTTAGAACAATAATACTCTAGTGTATGTTAGAACAATAATACTCAAGTGTATGTTAGAACAATAATACTCAGGTGTACGTTAGAACAATAATACTCAGGTGTATGTTAGAACAATAATACTCAGATGAATGTTAGAACAATAATACTCAGATGTATGTTAGAACAATAATACTCAAGTATATGTTAGAACAATAATACTCAGATGTATGTTAGAACAATAATACTCTAGTGTTTGTTAGAACAATAATACTCA
>NW_013717578.1:0-353 GCF_000517525.1 Limulus polyphemus | reverse complement strand
AATATATCATATTGTATATAACTTACCTGCCAATAAATGTATCATATTGCATATAACTTGCCTGCCAATAAATATATCATATGGTATATAACTTTCCTGCCGACAAATATATCATATTGCATATAACTTACCTGCCAATAAATGTATCATATTGTATATAACTTACCTGCCAATAAATGTATCATATGGTATATAACTTACCTGCCAATAAATGTATCACACTGCATATAACTTACCTGCCAATAAATATATCATATGGTATATAAGTTTCCTGCCAACAAATATATCATATTGTATATAACTTACCTGCCAATAAATGTATCATATTGTATATAACTTACCTGCCAATAAAT
>NW_013717577.1:0-353 GCF_000517525.1 Limulus polyphemus | reverse complement strand
CCTATTAATGTTAATCTTATCTATTCACGTTCAACACACGTATTCATATATAAATATGACGTCAATCACGTGCCAAACATGATTTAATACACGGTTCAGATCAGTTTTGAAGTATGCTTAAGTTAAACCGTATATCTGGTGTTAAATCCATTGATAAAAAGTGTTATTCAGAATTCTGGATTGCAGGCAAATACATCCACCGTTCAAGCTTCTGGACTTCAAGGAAGCACTTTTACCAGTAAATCGCTCATCGCAACCACGAATGCAAAGCACCAACTCTCTTGGTGCCTCAAAAACAAACGATAAAACACCATAATAAACCGTATAATGTATCAATTTCTTAAACAAACGAT
>NW_013717576.1:0-353 GCF_000517525.1 Limulus polyphemus | reverse complement strand
TTTCAGTCACAACAAGCCAAAAACAGGTATCCTCTCTAGAGAACATGGTAATGGCTATCTGACATGTGTGCTGCTCCATGCCAGCGTTCATCTACAATTTTGCCAAGTTTGTCAAAAAACACATGAAATAGGTTGTCAAAAAACACATGAAATGTGTTGGTTGGTCTTCCAGTATTCAAGCTGCACATGTCTGTTATGAGACCATCTTCTCCAAGAGAAATGAGCTTGATCCTTTTTGTGTTTTTGGATGTGTGGAATGAGAAGCATCCATGACAAGTTTCTTGTATATAAAATCACACACTGCCGGTTGCAAACTTGCAACATTGGTTAATTTATCTCTGAACTGTCAACGC
>NW_013717575.1:0-353 GCF_000517525.1 Limulus polyphemus | reverse complement strand
TATCCACTTATAGTTATATCACTGTATAACTTAGTGGAAGTTAATAGACACGTATCTTAAAACTTTAGTAGTCAAAGTTGGAATATAGTGATAAAAATACCCACTTATAGTTATATCACTGTATAACTTAGTGGAAGTTAATAGACACGTATCTTAAAACTTTAGTAGTCAGAGTTGGAATATAGTGATAAAAATACCCACTTATAGGTATATCACTGTATAACTTAGTGGAAGTTAATAGACACGTATCTTAAAACTTTAGTAGTCAGAGTTGGAATATAGTGATAAAAATATCCACTTATAGTTATATCACTGTATAACTTAGTGAAAGTTAATAGACACGTATCTTAAAA
>NW_013717574.1:0-353 GCF_000517525.1 Limulus polyphemus | reverse complement strand
GTACAGGCCACACATTGCGATGGTGAAAACAGCCAAATGACTTTCCCCCAACAAAGAATGAGAAGAGTCGTAAGCCACAGGAGAAATGCTTAAGACATTACAAACCTCATGTACTAGGTGCAAAAAACAGTGCAGTAAGTGGGATGTCCATCCAAGGCTTATGATTAGCTTTTTGAGCAATTGAAAGAGCCGGAAATATAGAGTCCAAATTCTCACCAGTCTGACCCTGATCCCCCAAAAGCTCAGCCTCAGGGCCAACAGAAGAAACATCAGACCTTTTGTAAGACTCTACCCCAATCACTCGTATACAGAGATTTCCATGGAGGACATGATGCCTCTCCAGATGCCTGGGT
>NW_013717573.1:0-353 GCF_000517525.1 Limulus polyphemus | reverse complement strand
ACTGTTCGCTTGACTCAATTATCTATCTCCTCAATCTATCTGCTTGGTTTTTCTCTCCAGGCTTATATAATTAAAAAAGAGGGCGTCTAGCAAACACTCGTACATTCGCGGGGTTCCTCGATAATTCGAGAAACTCCAGTGAGCATGCTCCCAGTGTTACGCAACTTCCGCTGTCGTAACAGTATTTACCAATGTGTATAAACGTAAGAACAGACTCAGGTGCATGGGGTTCACGCTCGATGCATGAGTGTTGGTAGCTCTGCAAATATAGTTTCATCAGTTGGGTACCCTCATTGATAATTATGTTTTCGGTCGTAAATCCAATAACATGTCACGAGATTTGGCAGCTTAGA
>NW_013717572.1:0-353 GCF_000517525.1 Limulus polyphemus | reverse complement strand
TGGTGGTTAGGACACTCAACTTCCAAACTGAGGAAAGGCCTGGTGGTTAGGACACTCAACTTCAAACTGAAGAAAGGCCTGGTGGTTAGGGCACTCAACTTCAAAACTGAGGAAAGACCTGGTGGATAGGACACTCAACTTCCAAACTGAGGAAAGGCCTGGTGGTTAGGACACTCAACTTCCAAACTGAGGGAAGACCTGGTGGTTAGGACACTCAACTTCAAAACTGAAGAAAGGCCTGGTGGTTAGGGCACTCAACTTCGAAACTGAGGAAAGGCCTGGTGGTTAGGCACTCAACTTCGAAACTGAAGAAAGGACTGGTGGTTAGGACACTCAACTTCCATACTGAGGAA
>NW_013717571.1:0-353 GCF_000517525.1 Limulus polyphemus | reverse complement strand
AGTCATACGTAATAACCATTCATAGTCATACGTAATAATACAAGAACCATTCATAGTCATACGTAATAATACACGAACCATTCTTGGCTAAACGTAATAATACAATAACCATTCTTGGCTAAACGTAATAATACAATAACCATTCATGGCTAAACGTAATAATACAATAACCATTCATAGTCATACGTAATAATACACGAACCATTCATAGTCATACGTAATAATACAATTCTTGTAGTATTACGTATAGCCATGAGTGGTTCTTGTATTATTACGTATAGCTATGAATGATTCTTGTATTATTACGTATAGCTATGAATGGTTCCCATTGATGGCTATACGTAATAATACAA
>NW_013717570.1:0-353 GCF_000517525.1 Limulus polyphemus | reverse complement strand
AGATAAATCAGACTGCCCACTTATAACTCTGACAGTTTTTTTCTTGGTAGATCAGAAAATGATAAGGTGTTACTAATGTTGAACATTTCTATATTTTATGATTTAAAAGTTTTTTCATGCATGCCACAAGCCTTCTGCCTCTCAACCATTGGAAATTTCAATATGTCTTTCATGCAAATTATCATGCGACAACCCTCCAACAGTGAGAGTGCCATGTACTCTAGTTATGCATGTAACTTCCTCTATTCAATTCTACTAGACTATCACTTTTGCCAGAAATTGGAAGCATCAGTTTTCAGTTGGTAGGATGGGTGGGAAGTATGAAACGTGGTAAGTACCTATCGTAAATACAT
>NW_013717569.1:0-353 GCF_000517525.1 Limulus polyphemus | reverse complement strand
CCTGTTCTACACTAAGTGGGGAAACAACACACAAAGAGAGATGTTCTTCACTTAGTTAAGAAACAACACAAGGAGACATGTTCTTCACTTGGTGGTGAAACAACACACAAAGAGAGATGTTCTTAGTTTAGTTAAGAAACAACCCAAGGAGATATGTTCTTCACTTGGTGGGGAAACAACACACAAAAAGAGATGTTCTTCATTTTATTAGGAAACAACACAACTATACCTGTTCTTCACTTGGTGAGAAAACATAACAAGGATACCTGTTCTTCACTTCGTGGGGAAACAACAGAAGGATACCTGTTCTTCACTTCGTGGGGAAACAACAGAAGGATACCTGTTCTTCACTT
>NW_013717568.1:0-353 GCF_000517525.1 Limulus polyphemus | reverse complement strand
AGATGTTCTAGTACCCAATAACGGTTGTTGAAGCGTTATACCTGGATGTTATAGTACATAAGAACGGTTGTTGAAGCGTTATACTTAGATGTTCTAGTACCCAATAACGGTTGTTGAAGCGTTATACCTGGATGTTATAGTACATAAGAACGGTTGTTGAAGCATTATGCCTGGATGTTATAGTACATAAGAACGGTTGTTGAAGCGTTATGCCTGGATGTTATAGTACATAAGAACGGTTGTTGAGTGTTATATCTAGATGTTATAGTACATAAGAACGATTGTTGAAGCATTATACTTGGATGTTACAGTACATAAGAACGGTTGTTGAAGCGTTATATCTGGATGTTATA
>NW_013717567.1:0-353 GCF_000517525.1 Limulus polyphemus | reverse complement strand
GCAACATGTCTAACAGAATAAGGAAACACCATTACATGCAATATGTCCAACAGAATATGGAAACACCATTACACGCAACATGTCTAACATAATATGGAAACACCACTACATGCAACATGTCTAGCAGAATATGGAAACTCCATTACATGCAACATGTATAACAGAATATGGAAACACCACTACATGCAACACGGCTAGCAGAATATGGAAACGCCATTACATGCAACATGTCTAACATAATATGGAAACACCACTATATGCAACATGTCTAACAGAATATGGAAACACCACTACATGCAAAATGTCTAACATAATTTGGAAACACCACTACATGCAAAATGTCCAACATAATT
>NW_013717566.1:0-353 GCF_000517525.1 Limulus polyphemus | reverse complement strand
CCGTAATTTTCCTTTAACGTTTATGCTTTTCTATAGGGATAAAAATACTCTTAATATTTTTCTTAAATTTTCTCACATAATCAGTGAAGAATTAAAATAAACACACTTTCTATAAATGACAAATAGAGAACAGAATTAATTGGACTTATTCTTGGTTTTTTGTGTTTAAGAAGCCCCGAACCATATAAAAATATACCTGTAGTTACGAAGCTCCGGACCATATAAAATATACCTGTGGTTACGAAGTCCTAGACCACATAAACATATACCTGTGGTTACGAAGCTCCGGACCATATAAACATATACCTGTGGTTACGAAGCCTCCGGACTATATAAACATATACCTGTGGTTA
>NW_013717565.1:0-353 GCF_000517525.1 Limulus polyphemus | reverse complement strand
GTCCCCACCACCACCACCACATAAATGCTCCTCTCAAACTAAATCATTGTCCCCACCACCACTACCACATAAATGTTCCTCCCAAACTAAATCACTGTCCCTTCCTCACTCCTACATCAAGAAAGCTTATAAAAAACCTAGTTTCAAAACTCATCACAAATAAAACCCTAATTGTGGTGGACTTATAACTATAGTGGAAATATCACGATTTGCTTTGAATGAGAAGAAAACAAAAACAGAAAATTACAGAAACTCGAAGATCAATAAATAATTCCCTTAACAAAATCAAAACCGTTCATTTGGTAATGGCGTCTTTGCATGTCAAAAACTCACACTGCAACGAGATGTTCAAT
>NW_013717564.1:0-353 GCF_000517525.1 Limulus polyphemus | reverse complement strand
CAAATTCACCTGTGTTCTGATTAAAAACAAATTTACCTGTGTAAAGCGACTAAAAAGAAATTGACCTGTGCACAGTGACTAAAAACAAATTGACCTTGGTGGTGATTAGAAAATAATTGACTTGCGTACAGTGATTAAAGACAAATTGGTCTGCGTACAGTGATTAAAGACAAATTGGTCTGCGTACAGTGACTAAAAACAAATTGACCTATGTACAGTGACAAATTGGTCTGCGTACAGTGATTAAAGACAAATTGACCTGTGTACAGCGACCAAAAACAAACTGGCATGTGTGCAGCGACTGAAAATAAATTGACCTAAGTATAGCGAATAAAAACAAATTGACCTGTGTA
>NW_013717563.1:0-353 GCF_000517525.1 Limulus polyphemus | reverse complement strand
GCATGCGTAGACGGATGCTATGTGGACATTCAGGAATGTGAAAGGCTAGGGTAGGAGGAAGGGCTTGTGGTCGGTCATGATCATAAGGCGACTATGAATTTTTCAGCCTAATTATTAATTAAAAAACATCGCCTTATAATCGGGCTAATACGGTAATACAAATGTTAAAAATAATGACTTTACACCAAACATTAGATTAAAACGCGACACTTTGATATAGGTCAGTGAAAGGCAGATTTCGAGAAAAGGAGGATTCTATCTGTAATTACATTTATATCCATTCTTTTGTCTTCTGTTCATCACAGTAACCAGAACCAATATTCTACCGAGATCAAACTTATGTTTCAAGCAAT
>NW_013717562.1:0-353 GCF_000517525.1 Limulus polyphemus | reverse complement strand
AAATATATGTTTTATTAATACAGCATAAAGGTGAGCCTCCCAGATGTTTCTTTGAGGAGGTACTAAACTAGAAATTATTGTTCTGTAATTGGGAATCTCTGATAGCAATAATTTCCTTTTAATTGAGGAAAATTTAAAATGTTTTAAAAAAAAATTGTTTTTACATGTTCTGTATTTAAAGTGTCAGTAAATTGCTACAACATCGAGTAACTAGTAGCAAAATAATATTTTTAGGTAGCAGAAGGATACCAAATATATGATAACTTTGAACCCTGATTTTACATGAAATAAGAAACTAAGTAAAAATTGAAAACTGCATATATACTTGTAATATGTTCGTGACCCAATAACAT
>NW_013717561.1:0-353 GCF_000517525.1 Limulus polyphemus | reverse complement strand
TTTCAAAGTTTACAGATAAAACACTGAAGTATCACGTAACTATGGTTGGATCGATGATATCCTGTATATCATACCTTACAAAGTTTACAGATAAAACACTGAAGTATCACGTAACTAGGGCTGGAGTCGATGATATCCTGTATATCATACCTTTCAAAGTTTACAGATAAAACACTGAAGTATCACGTAACTATGGTTGGAATCGATGATATCCTGTATATCATACCTTTCAAAGTTTACAGATAAAACACTGAAGTATCACACAACTATGGCTGGAGTCGATAATATCCTGTATATCATACCTTTCAAAGTTTACAGATAAAACACTGAAGTATCACGTAACTATGGCTGGA
>NW_013717560.1:0-353 GCF_000517525.1 Limulus polyphemus | reverse complement strand
CTCCACGTCGATATCCTGCATCTACCACCGCTATCCACAAGAGCACTGCTCTTACTGGAAGGTGTGTGCCTTACGCGAGTGGATTGTGAGCAGTGATCCAGAGGTGTACGAACAATTCAAAGATGTAATGAATTAAAAGTAATCATTGAGTAATAATAATCATATAATGTTATGTGTTGATAGAAATAACCATATAATAACCACATATATACATATATAAGCACATGATATTTTGTTTATTGTCTTTTGTATCCTTATATATGTATAAGCTTAGGTTGCAAGAGTTATATATATATACCATATATGTACCAGGGTAATTTTCACTGATATAGAGAGATGGAGAGAATGAGTTG
>NW_013717559.1:0-353 GCF_000517525.1 Limulus polyphemus | reverse complement strand
GGAAGTAGATTAGGAGATGACAAGGTAAGTCTAGAGGATGTATATTGTACTGGAAGTAGATCAGGAGATGACAAGATAAGACTAGAGATATATATTGTACTGGAAGTAGATCAGGAGATTACAAGGTAAGACGAGAGGATGTATATTGTACTGGAAATAGATCAGGAGATGACAACGTAAGACTACAGTATGTTTATTGTACTGGAAATAGATCAGGAGATGACAAGGTAAGACAAGAGCATGTTATTTTATTCTGGAAGTAGATCAGGAGATGACAAGGTAAGTCTAGAGGATGTTAGTTTATTCTGGAAGTAGATCAGGAGATGACAAGGTAAGACGAGAGGATGTATATT
>NW_013717558.1:0-353 GCF_000517525.1 Limulus polyphemus | reverse complement strand
CAAACAATGGCTGAACACTATATAATGAATCATGGCACACCAAACAATGTCTGAACACCATATAATGAATCATGGTACACCAGACAATGGCTGAACACTATATAATGAATCATGGCACACCAAACAATGGCTGAACACCATATAATGAATCATGGTACACCAGACAATGGCTGAACACTATATAATGAATCATGGTACATCAATCATGGTACATCAAACAATGGCTGAACACTATATAATGAATCATGGTACACCAAACAATGGCTGAACACTATATAATGAATCATGGTACACCAAACAATGGCTGAACATCATATAATGAATCATGGTACACCAAACAATGGCTGAACATC
>NW_013717557.1:0-353 GCF_000517525.1 Limulus polyphemus | reverse complement strand
ATTGTGAAGCCATAGAGCGTCTTTTAATTATTTATTATATAAAATTGGTTCTATTGTGAAGCCATAGAGCACTTTCTAATTAATTACTATATAGCATTGGTTCTATTGTGAAGCCATAGAGTATTTTCTAATCCATTACTATATAGAATTGGTTCTATTGTGAAGCCATAGAGTATTTTCTAATTCATTACTATATAAAATTGGTTCTATTGTGAAGCCATAGAGCATTTTCTAATTATTTATTATATACAATTGGTTCTATTGTGAAGCCACAGAGCACATTCTAATTAATTAATATATAGAATTGGTTCTATTGTGAAGCCATAGAGTATCTTCTAATTAATTACTATACA
>NW_013717556.1:0-353 GCF_000517525.1 Limulus polyphemus | reverse complement strand
GTGTGGGGTAATGTGACATATGGAGGAATTGTTAGTATGTAGAGATGTTGAGTGTGGGCAAATGTGACATATGGAGGAATGGTTATTGTGTAGAGATGTTGAGTGTGGGCTAATGTGACATATGGAGGAATGGTTAGTATGTAGAGATGTTGAGTGTGGGCAAATGTGACATATGGAGGAATGGTTATTGTGTAGAGATGTTGAGTGTGGGCTAATGTGACATATGGAGGAATGATTATTGTGTAGTGATGTTGAGTGTGGACTAATGTGACATATGGAAGAATGGTTAGTATGTAGAGATGTTGAGTGTGGGCTAATGTGACATATGGAGGAATGGTTAGTATGTAGAGATG
>NW_013717555.1:0-353 GCF_000517525.1 Limulus polyphemus | reverse complement strand
CATATATTAATAACTATTTATATTAATTTGTACAACCAACAATTATTAACAAATTTGATCATTCGGCTAAGCCTTAACTTTTGTAGTAATACTAATATTATATAAACAGGAGATTAAGGCTTAATTTTTTTGTCAAAGAGTTGTTTGTCGTATATTTTAAATATTTGGTGAACAATATCATTTCCGTTCAACGTTACTTGTAATGAGTTATATTCCTAGTTCAGTAACGGGTATTGATAAAATCAGGTTTGTGATGTAATCGAAATTTCAAATTAGCTCAAGTCTTCGTTTGGTGTTAATCACACAGCTACACAATGGGCTATCTGTGTTGTGCCCACCACGGGTATCAAAAC
>NW_013717554.1:0-353 GCF_000517525.1 Limulus polyphemus | reverse complement strand
CGTTTATACTGTAATGTCTGAATTTGAAGTTTTCCAACGAAATAATCACTATTCGATATTTTTCTATGACTTCTGCGTGAAAAAACCACCTTTTTCCATTTTCCAAAAAAATTCATATTTTCATCGAAAACCCAAAAGCTATAGCCCATGTTTTTTCACAAAGTTTCAAAAAAATTGTTTTTCGTCATATTTCAATGGAAAGATGCCTTTGATGTAAGACTTGGAAAATGGATATCCCTTCATCAAAATTCACAATAGTTATTTCACAATCTGTTATCAAAATTTCGGCTATATTAGAATTTACTGTTTTTTTTGTTTTAAGTTCTATAGTAAACAAAAAATAGCTTTAAAAT
>NW_013717553.1:0-353 GCF_000517525.1 Limulus polyphemus | reverse complement strand
AACCATAAGTACCTTGTTAAACATATTTATAATGTGTTTATGGAGCTATAAGTACCCTGTCAAACATATTTCTAATGTGTTTAAGGACCTATAAGTACCTTGTTAAACATATTTATAATGTGTTTATGGAACTATAAGTACCCTGTTAAACATATTTCTAATGTGTTTAAGGAGCCATAAGTACCCTGTTAAACATATTTCTAATGTGTTTAAGGAGCCATAAGTACCCTGTTAAACATATTTCTAATGTGTTTAAGGAGCCATAAATACCCTGTTAAACATATTTTTAACGTGTTTATGGAGCTATAAGTACCCTATTAAACATATTCCTAATGTGTTTATGGAGCCATAAA
>NW_013717552.1:0-353 GCF_000517525.1 Limulus polyphemus | reverse complement strand
AGAGTCCTGGCCACGTGGCCAGGACTCTAAAAACATTATATACCAAATACAATAGAATGTATTTGGTATATAATGTTTTTAGAGTCTTGTCCACATAGAATGTATTTGCTATATAATGTTTTTAGAGTCCTGGCCACATAGAATGTATTTGCTATATAATGTTTTTAGAGTTCTGGCCACATAGAATGTATTTGGAATATAATAATTTTTAGAGTCTTGTCCACATAGAATGTATTTGGTATATAATGTTTTTAGAGTCCTGGCCTCATAGAATGTGTTTGCTATATAATGTTTTTAGAGTTCTGGCCACATAGAATGTATTTGCTATATAATGTTTTTAGAGTCCTGGCCAC
>NW_013717551.1:0-353 GCF_000517525.1 Limulus polyphemus | reverse complement strand
CAAACTCACTATTTCCCCCCCCCCCCTACTCGAGTTCTTTCTGAAAGTGCATTTTTATATATATATATATATATATGAGGGTTAACCGTTTCCACAGTCACTCGGGTTATCGGATCTTTTTTGGGTGTGATTTATATGGGTTTTTTTGTGTGTTTTTATGTGATTTCTTATAACCAAGAACTTCGCTACTGCTGTCTGTTTAAAGATGTCTGTAACGATTTATCTGGTGTCGATAATATCGATATGTTTCACTAATATGTTGAATTAATTCTATTCTGTTTTCCAGGAGTTTTTATGTTCCAAGAAGACAGAAAGACTATCACTTTCCTTAGTGATGGACAAGCAACAAGACC
>NW_013717550.1:0-353 GCF_000517525.1 Limulus polyphemus | reverse complement strand
TTTCAAATATAATTATAAATACGTTCGATCATGCACCGGATTAACATCTCTACTATAAACATCCTGAAAATATGCTCTAGTTTAACATCTACGGTATATATCAAAACATCTTGAATATATTCACTGGTTTATCCTCTACAGTGTAAACCTAAACATCTTGAATATATTCACTGGTTTATCCTCTACAGTGTAAACCTAAACATCTTGAATATATTCACTGGTTTATCCTATACAGTGTAAACCTAAACATCTTGAATATATTCACTGGTTTATCCTCTACAGTGTAAACCTAAACATCTTGAATATATTCACTGGTTTAGCCTCTACAGTGTAAACCTAAATATACTGAGAAC
>NW_013717549.1:0-353 GCF_000517525.1 Limulus polyphemus | reverse complement strand
AAGTCACTTAAATATATTAGCAACTGGCTAATATGCTTTATTACACGTCAAAAAACTTGTAGAACATAAGTGACAGGTCATCTAAAATTACAATTGTACTATCAGGTACAATCTGTTATCAGACCATAATCTAAACTCATAACTATTAAGCACTATAAGATACAAGGCAGTCAAAATTAAAAAATATATTCTAAATTCATCACACAAAAATGTAAATAAGCATATGTCTTTAATTTAATATGACATACACTAGATAGAATATATTACTAAAACTTGAATTTTTGCATACGAGGTAATGTTTTTTTTAATATAAAGCTTTCCAACAAAGTTTCATATGTGGACTTTAAATATTC
>NW_013717548.1:0-353 GCF_000517525.1 Limulus polyphemus | reverse complement strand
GATGGTAAGTTCTTTGATGTTAAAATTGCCTGCAAGTCCTTAATATAGTAAATACTGGATAATTAACGTAATCGACATTATTGTTATATGCTATGTTGAATACCGATTGAAAGCTCCAACACGTTATGCACAATGATCACTATGGTTAGGAGTCTCGATACGAAATACACTACAGTAAAAATTATGATTAAAGGTACCAATACAATATAAACTATAATGATAACTATGTTTAAAAATACCCAAGTACAGTATACATTATAATGATAATTAAAGTCCTGATACGACACATACAACTGGTTTCATTTAAACTTCACAGTACAAGGTATATCATAATATTCACTGTAGTTAAAACT
>NW_013717547.1:0-353 GCF_000517525.1 Limulus polyphemus | reverse complement strand
AAATGAGTTAATATATCGTTGTGTGTGGTAGTTATACAACACAGAAAACTTGGATCAGGAGACGAGCTAATATATCGTTGTGTGTGGTAGTTATACAACACAGAAGACTTGGATCAGGAGACGAGGTAATATATCGTTGCGTGTGGTAGTTATACAACACAGAAAAACATGGATCAGGAGATGAACTAATATATTGTTGCGTGTGGTAGTTATACAACACAGAAAAACTTGGATCAGGAAACGAGCTAATATATCGTTGTAACTAGCAGTTATACAACACAGAAAACTTGGATAAGGAGATGAGCTGATATATCGTTGTGCGTGGCAGTCATACCACACAGAAAACTTGGATC
>NW_013717546.1:0-353 GCF_000517525.1 Limulus polyphemus | reverse complement strand
CTTTGCCCCCTGTTGATAGATCGTTACCAAATTTGGCATGAAGGTTTTGTAGGTCAATGGGGAGATACATACCCCCCCCCCCGTTAAAGGAAAATCACCAAATTTGGCATGAATGTTTGTGTTTACAAATTTGATACATGACAGTTAACAAATGACTACAATCTTGAAGAAAGAACACTATTACGGTGGTTAAGTGTATTTCTAGTTCTTATAGGATTACGGTGGTTACAGCTGTATTGTTTATCCAAATAATGTCACGGTGGTTACAGAGGTATGTATTACGTCTAAACTAATATACCATTACGATGATTATAAATGTACACTGAGTGGTCACAAGTAAATAGACACCTAAT
>NW_013717545.1:0-353 GCF_000517525.1 Limulus polyphemus | reverse complement strand
AAGAAACACAAAGCCTGGTCTCATTGCACAGTCTTGTCACATCACAATTAGTTATCATTTGTTTTTTTACAAGACACAAGTGATGACTAATTGTAATGGATGTGTAGGAGAAGAAACACAATGTGCCATGAGACCAGGCGATGTGACAAGACACAAATGATAACTAACTGTCCAGGCGATGTGACAAGAACACAAATGATGACTAAATTGTAATGGATGTTGTAGGAGAAGAAACATAATGTGCAATGAGAACCAGGCGATGTGACAAGAACACAAATGATAACTAATTGTAATGGATGTGTTGGAGGAAGTGATGACTAATTGTAATGGATGTGTAGGAGAAGAAACACAGG
>NW_013717544.1:0-353 GCF_000517525.1 Limulus polyphemus | reverse complement strand
CAACAAACAAACGAACAACATTGTATTTTACTTGGTGTTTAACAACAAACAAACGAACAACAATGTATTTCACTTTGTGTTTAACAGCACACGAACAACAATATATTTAACTTTGTGTTTAACAACAAACAAACGAACAACAATGTATTTTACTTTGTGTTTAACAACAAACAAACGAACAACAATGTGTTTTACTTTGTGTTTAACAACAAACAAACGAACAACAATGTATTTTACTTTGTGTTTAACAGCACACGAACAACAATATATTTTACTTTGTGTTTAACAACAAACAAACGAACAGTAATGTATTTTACTTTGTGTTTAACAAACAAACGAACGAACAACAATAT
>NW_013717543.1:0-353 GCF_000517525.1 Limulus polyphemus | reverse complement strand
GTGAATTTTTAACAGAAGTTTTTATTTACCATATATATACATATATATATATATATCGTTGAGAATGTTTACTCATAGGTTTTTATTTACCATACATATATATATATAGCGATGTGAATTTTTAACAGAAGTTTTTATTTACCATATATATATATATATATATATATGTATCGTTGTAAATGTTTACTCAGAAGTTTTTATTTATAAAATATATATATATATCTATATATCGTTGAGAATGTTTCATCAGTAGTTTTTATTTACCAAATATATATCGTTGTGAATTTTTAATCAGAAATTTCTATTTACCATATACATACGTATATATCGTTGTGATTTTTTAACAAAAGGTT
>NW_013717542.1:0-353 GCF_000517525.1 Limulus polyphemus | reverse complement strand
GCTTCATAAACCTTAAGACTTATAAAAAAATATATTTTGCATGTGAAAGCACTGCAATGTTTACTAATTTAAGAGTTATACCCTGAAAACTATAACAAGCACAAAATGGTTACGAGGTCCATCCCAGGGATTGAGCCCGTGCTGAAAGAGTTAAAAGTATTTTTCAAAGTAGAGATATTTATTAAAGCACTATAGCAGTCATACATTGTTTAAAATTGTAGATCTACTTGTTGTAAATAGTTTTGTTCTAAAAACATCTCAAACAAACAGATGGAAATCATTCCAGTATTTACCCCCATTTTAACATCTGTAATATTACAACTTACACTAAAGATTTTAATATTCTCTGCTCA
>NW_013717541.1:0-353 GCF_000517525.1 Limulus polyphemus | reverse complement strand
TTCATGTTACAATTTGAAGTCATTCTAGAAAGAAAAAAGGTAATTTAATTTTTTCTGATGGTTACGAGGTTGGTCAAATTGACCAATCCTCTTTTGAGATAGGGTAGAGAAAATAACAGGTAAACTATAAAGTTTTACTGGAAAAAAAACATTTGAAATGCATTTAGGAGGTTATAGGGATTACACAAAGGAAATTTAAGGTTTTTGGGAGGAAGAAAAGTATTTATAATTTTAACACTAAAATTACTTTGCACATGGACAAATCTTTATTTATTTGTTAAAAATACTTCACTAAAAATATGATTTTTGTATGTGAAAGTTATAATATTAACTGAAAGACAGCCAAATTTCCT
>NW_013717540.1:0-353 GCF_000517525.1 Limulus polyphemus | reverse complement strand
CCTTATTCATGGAGGGGTATATTTCAACTCATTCTCAGCTGAGATCAGCCTTCTCCCATCTGCCTGTGAGCATTGGACCTTGCTGTTATTAGGATTTTTGCCTGCCGTACTCATTCTGCATGTGAGGTTTTATGTTTGGTGACCATGGGTTCATAGGGACTGCTACTTACTTTGGGTCACATGTATATGCACCTCCTCAGTTGATCCTTGCTCTATCAGTGGGATGCCTCAAGAGATTCTTTAACCTCAATGGTTCTCTTGTCCCTTCCTTCATTATAATATTTGTATGGCTGGCTGGACCAATCTCCTGTCACTATTGGTGTTTCATTACCTCCGCCTAATTGAGACTTACA
>NW_013717539.1:0-353 GCF_000517525.1 Limulus polyphemus | reverse complement strand
CTAGATGTTTTAAGTACTGTTTCTATCACCGGACGAAACTAGTTGTTTTAAGATTTGTTTCTATCACCGGATGAAACTAGATGTTTTAAGTTCTGTTTCTATCACCGGATGAAACTAGATGTTTTAAGTTCTGTTTCTGTCACCGGACAAAACTAGATGTTTTAAGTTCTGTTTCTATCACCGGACGAAACTAGATGTTTTAAGTTCTGTTTCTATCACCGAACAAAACTAGATGTTTTAAGTTCTGTTTCTATCACCGAACAAAACTAGATGTTTTAAGTTCTGTTTCTATCACCGGATGAAACTGATGTTTTACGTTCTGTTTCTATCACCGGACGAAACTAGTTGTTTTA
>NW_013717538.1:0-353 GCF_000517525.1 Limulus polyphemus | reverse complement strand
GCTTGAAGCCTGATCTTATCTCTGTCCAAGACAGTATCTTAATGATGGGCTAGAAGCCTGATCTTGTCTCTGTACAAGACAGTTTCTTAATGATGGGCGGGAAGCCTGATTCTGTTACTGTCCAAGCCAGTAGCTTATTGATGGGCTTGAAGCCTGATCTTGTCTCTATCCAAGACAGTTTCTTAATGATGGGCTTGAAGTCTGATCCTGTTAATGTCCAAGACAGTATCTTATTCTGTCTCACTGCTTTTCTATAGCTACAACTTCTAGCCTGCATTACTTTTGGATTATTTAATTCAACAATTAAACTATTACAATGTTCACGTTGTGTCGCGTTAATGTATTGTGTAATG
>NW_013717537.1:0-353 GCF_000517525.1 Limulus polyphemus | reverse complement strand
CTGTTCTTCACAGCCAGACATACTCACTTCATTGTTTCCAACACAAGTGTAGTACTGTTCTTCACAGAGAGACATACTCACTTCACTGTTTCCAACACAAGTGTAGTATTGTTCTTCACAGCCAGACATACTCACTTCACTGTTTCCAACACAAGTGTAGTATTGTTCTTCACAGCCAGACATACTCACTTCATTGTTTCCAACACAAGTGTAGTACTGTTCTTCACAGACAGACATACTCACTTCATTGTTTCCAACACAAGTGTAGTACTGTTCTTCACAGACAGACATACTCACTTCATTGTTTCCAACACACATGTAGTACTGTTCTTCACAGACATACGCACTTCATT
>NW_013717536.1:0-353 GCF_000517525.1 Limulus polyphemus | reverse complement strand
GTACAATGTTTCATATTGTAACAAGTCTTTAAGTTCATGTTCCATATAGTGACATGTCTTAAGTACGATATTTTATGTAGTGGCATGTTTTTAGTACGATGTTTCATGTAGTTATACGTCTTTTAGTTGATCTTCCACATAGAGACATGTCTTTAGTACGATATTTCATCTAGTGACATATTTAATACGATGTTTCTTGTAGTGACGTCTTTAGTACGATGTTTCATGTAGTGACATTTCCTTAGTACGATGTATCATGCAGTGACATGTCTTAAGTACGATGTTTTATATAGTGACATGTTTTTAGTATGATGTTTCATGTAGTGACATGTCTTTAGTACGATGTTTCATAT
>NW_013717535.1:0-353 GCF_000517525.1 Limulus polyphemus | reverse complement strand
AATTCGAACCCACGCTTCGCAGATTATGAGTCGAGCGCCCTGACCACGGGGCCCGAAACATTCTTGAATTGATAAGATTTTTTTTATGTGTTATATATTAGAAAATAGAAACCAATGTAACTTCTCATTACAACCCAGATATACAAACTCAGATATATTTAAATTGCATCATAAGGTTATGGAAACCAGTATAGAGCGAAACAGACCCGAAATATAATAGGTGGGTTAAGTCATGTTTTTTACAAATCTTTTTAAAGATTAAAGCCGCTTCTGAAACACCCAGAAGAAGCTAATTACTTGCACTCGAAAACCATTCATTAAACATAAATAAGCCATATTAACAGTGAGCCACT
>NW_013717534.1:0-353 GCF_000517525.1 Limulus polyphemus | reverse complement strand
ACTCATAATGACATTTCAGTAGAATGAAATTAGGCATAATTGGTGTTTCTATTTAATTCGAGGTCTTACTGTCTGTATGAAGAGTGAATTTTAAACTGAAGTTACCTAATTGGACTCATCCTACCCAAAGCTATGGGCTTGCACTGAACATCTTCTGATTATTAAAACGCTTGTGGGGTTTCTAAAAAAATTCTCTTATGTACTCTCGAATGAGTCTTGATTAGGTAAGGGTTAGTTATCGGTAGGGGTGAAATTCTCAGTAAATAAGTAGAGGTGGTACTCAGTTGGGTGAAATGGGTGTTTTTGAAAAAGAAAAAAATGTAATCTACGTATAAACAAAAAACAAAAAACAG
>NW_013717533.1:0-353 GCF_000517525.1 Limulus polyphemus | reverse complement strand
GACATCAGACTTTGACGTGACAATCGTCAGCAAATGACATCAGACTTTGACGTTACAATCGTCAGCAAATGACATCAGACTTTGACCTGAGAAACGTCAACAAATGACATCAGACTTTGACCTGAGAAACGTCAACAAACGACATCAGACTTTGACTTGACAAACGTCAACAAACGACATCAGACTTTGACTTGACAAACGTCAACAAACGACATCAGACTTTGACGTGACAAACGTCAACAAACAACATCAGACTTTCACGTCACAACCGTCAGCAAACGACATCAGACTTTCACGTCACAACCGTCAGCAAACGACATCAGACTTTCACGTCACAACCGTCAGCAAACGAT
>NW_013717532.1:0-353 GCF_000517525.1 Limulus polyphemus | reverse complement strand
GATTAAACACTAAGTGTAACTCCTGTCTGATCATGTAACTCTTGATTAAACACTAAGTGTGATATTGTTGCTAAAATAGATCCCATAGTAACTCCTGTCTGATCATGTAACTCTTGATTAAACACTAAGTATGATACTGTTGCTAAAATAGATCCTATAGTAACTTCTCTGATCATGTAACTCTTGATTAAACACTAAGTATAACTCCTGTCTGATCATGTAACTCTTGATTAAACACTAAGTGTGATATTGTTGCTAAAATAGATCCCATAGTAACTCCTGTCTGATCATGTAACTCTTGATTAAACACTAAGTATGATACTGTTGCTAAAATAGATCCTATAGTAACTTCT
>NW_013717531.1:0-353 GCF_000517525.1 Limulus polyphemus | reverse complement strand
AAACAGTTACATCATGAATAACTAAAGTAAACCAAAAAAATAGACTGAAAATAAGTAATTATAATTGATGCTCATTTTAAGTAGTTTTAAAACTTCATGCTACTTGTTGGTGTTATTAACATGTGTACAATGTAGTGTCATCCAGTATTACACATTTAAATTACAGCAAAATGAAAGTAGATAATTATTATTGCACAAGATGTTGATAGGTAAAATATGACAAAAATCTTAATTAACAGTCTCTCCTATTGATTCACCAGATTTGCATACTTCCTAATTCACATTATTATTCATCATAGAATGTAATTCAATCTAATGTTTGATAAAACGAATGTCTTGAGTTGTATCAGTTC
>NW_013717530.1:0-353 GCF_000517525.1 Limulus polyphemus | reverse complement strand
GAAATAAACTATTACGGAAGTAAACTGTTGGTGAAATAAACTATTACTGAAGTAAACTGTTGCTGAAGTAAACCGTTGCTGAAGTAAACTGTTACTGAAGTAAACCGTTGCTGAAGTAAACCGTTGCTGAAGTAAACTGTTGCTGAAGTAAACTGTTACTGAAGTAAACTGTTGCTGAAGTAAACTGTTACTGAAGTAAACCGTTGCTGAAGTAAACTGTTGCTGAAGTAAACTGTTACTGAAGTAAGCTGCTACTGAATTAAACTGTTGCTGAAGTAAACTGTTGCTGAAATAAACTGTTGCTATGGTAAACTATTACTGAAGTAAACTGTTGTTGAAGTAAACTATTACTG
>NW_013717529.1:0-353 GCF_000517525.1 Limulus polyphemus | reverse complement strand
CAGAAATACTTCCAAGTTAGAAGTCCAATTTTACCAAAATGATCTGGAACTTGTTGACAAGTTAGACCCTAAAGATTGGAACAGACTCGACTACATCAGATCACTTACATCAACCAAGACTGCTGAAAAAAAACGAACCAACCAAAACAAGAAACTCAAGAACTTGATAGAAAACCAGAAAGAAGAGATGAAAATTTACAGTTTAAAATATCTCAAGTGAACCACTAACTGACAATCAGATTTTTGTGTTAAACTTAGGTTTAAACTTTGTTGTCAAACTTTAACTATAAAACAAATAGCTGCTACCACAGAATCCAACATTAACTCTTTAAACTGGAATCTTAATAACAGCA
>NW_013717528.1:0-353 GCF_000517525.1 Limulus polyphemus | reverse complement strand
GTCCTAACTGCCAAATGTACTGTTATACTTATTTTTATAGAGTTCTTCTTTACAAATGAGTTCACCTCTGTCAACCTGATGCCCTCTCCGAATCCCCTGTCAACACAATCTTCAACACCTACATTAGTTTCTGTATCCATGAAAACGTCTCAAACAAGTCACTTACCGGACCGAGTAGTTAGACTTATTACCCATAAATCAACCACAGAGGTCGCTGGACTCGCTCTGAGATCACGACTATGAATACTGGATGTTCAATACGGTCCTCGATTTCGTTATACGGCTAGAAATGCATCTTTGGTTTACAGTTTTCTCTTGCCTCAATTTCAACTTCTTTAGTATCATACTCGGAG
>NW_013717527.1:0-353 GCF_000517525.1 Limulus polyphemus | reverse complement strand
CCATTCTGTTCTAATACCACACAGTTATATACACTACCTTGGTAAAGATGGACATTAGGGGTAAGTAAGACTACTTTGCTCCATTCTGTTCTAATATCACACAGTCACATAATCTACCTTGGTAAAGATGGACATCAGAGGTAAGTGAGACTACATCGCTCCATTCTGTTCTAATATCACACAGTTATATAACCTACTTTGGTAAAGATGGACATCAGGGGTAAGTAATTCTACATTGTTCCATTCTGTTCTAGTAAAAGTAAAATGAAGCATCTTTAGTATATTTCTGTGGACTGTTACCTTAATATTTGGCATTGATTTTATTACTGGAATACTTTGTAATCTGAACTTTG
>NW_013717526.1:0-353 GCF_000517525.1 Limulus polyphemus | reverse complement strand
TGGCATTCAAAGATTACAATCTCACTTTAACATGTAACACCTAAGCTGCACAATACGTAACTAAACAACAATAAGATTCAGAGATTACAATTCATATTAACATGTAACACCTACGCTGCACAATACGTAACTAAACAACAATGGCATTCAAAGATTACAGTCTCACTTTAACATGTAAGCCATTGTTGTTTAGTTACGTATTGTGCAGCGTAGGTGTTACATGTTAATATGAATTGTAATCTCTGAATCTCTTTGTTGTTTAGTTACGTATTGTGCAGCTTAGGTCATTCAAAGATTACAGTCTCACTTTAACATGTAACACCTAAGCTGCACAATACGTAACTAAACAACAA
>NW_013717525.1:0-353 GCF_000517525.1 Limulus polyphemus | reverse complement strand
AGCCTTAAAAATGAGATTATTCAAACAAAATACCAACATCTAAAAGCCCATGACGTCTTCTTATATATTAAACTCCACCTTTTGAGTTGTTGTTACTCTGGGTTTGAGAAAGTTCAATTTTTTCTAGCTTTTCATGGGAGATAACATTTTTCGTTAATGGTAAAATGTCTATAGTTTTGAATTTTCCGACGAAATAAGCACCATCCGTTTTTTCTTCTTTTATATTTGCGTCAAAAAGCATTTTTTTAAATTTTCCAAAATAATTCATATTTTCACCGAAAATCAAGGCTATAGCCCATGGTTTTGGAGAAATATTGAAAAAATTTGTTTATGCTCATATTTCAATACAAAGA
>NW_013717524.1:0-353 GCF_000517525.1 Limulus polyphemus | reverse complement strand
GATCATTTCTGTAACTCACAGGAGATTAACGTTCTTCCTACTGGATCATCAATGTAACTCACAGGAGATTAACGTTCTTCCTACTGGATCATTTATGTAACTCACGGGAGATTAACGTTCTTCCTACTGGATCATTTATGTAACTCACAGGAGATTAACGTTCTTCCTACTGGATCATTTATGTAACTCACAGGAGATTAACGTTTTCGCTACTGTACTATCGATGTTACTCACAGGAGCTTTACGTTCTCGCTACTGTAATACCGATGTTACTCACATGCGCTTTACGTTCTCGCTACTGTTATACCGATGTTACTCACAGGATCTTTACGTTCTCGCCACTGTTATACCGA
>NW_013717523.1:0-353 GCF_000517525.1 Limulus polyphemus | reverse complement strand
ACATTCTAATAGTTTAACATACACTGTAAATGGAAGTGAGACATTCTCATAGTTTAACATACACTGTAAATCGAAGTGAGACATTCTAATAGTTTAACATACACTGTAAATCTAAGTGAAACATTCTACTGGTTTAACATACACTGTAAATGGAAGTGAGACATTCTCATAGTTTAACATACACTGTAAATGGAAGTGAGACATTCTCATAGTTTAACATATACTGTAAATGGAAGTGAGACATTCTAATAGTTTAACATACACTGTAAATCGAAGTGAGACATTCTAATAGTTTAACATACACTGTAAATGGAAGTGAGACATTCTCATAATTTAACATACACTGTAAATCG
>NW_013717522.1:0-353 GCF_000517525.1 Limulus polyphemus | reverse complement strand
CACAATAAAGACTACATTAAATTCAAGACTAATGGTATTTACAAGGTGCTAACAAAGCATGACATACACAACAAAGACTGAACTAAATTCAAGACTAATGGTATTTACAAGGTGCTAACAAAGCATGACATACACAACAAAGACTACAGTAAATTCAAGACTAATGGTATTTACAAGGTGCCAACAAAGCATGACACACACAATAAAGACTGCACTAAATTCAAGACTAATAGTATTTACAAGGTGCTAACAAAGCATGACATACACAACAAAGACTGCACTAAATTCAAGACTAATGGTATTTATAAGGTGCTAACAAAGCATGACATACACAACAAAGACTGCACTAAATT
>NW_013717521.1:0-353 GCF_000517525.1 Limulus polyphemus | reverse complement strand
TAACAGTAGTTGCTTAAGCTCTCTCTTTATGATAACTTGAAAAATAATTAATACACTAATTATTTAACGCAATCACAAAGTTTGATGCAACACTTGTACTTAATATTTGAACCGTAAGTTCAAGTTTTGTAAACTCATTTCTAGGCCTCGTACATGTATAATAGCTTCAAACTTCTTTGGGCGTCCTTGTGCGTGCAATGACTAGTCGAAAATCAACTACGTATTAACACGCATCGTCTACTGACGACCTGGTAGAACTACGTGTTAATACGCACCATCTAATGACGACCTGGTTGAACTACGTGTTAATACGCACCATCTAATGACGACCTGGTAGAACTACGTGCTAATAA
>NW_013717520.1:0-353 GCF_000517525.1 Limulus polyphemus | reverse complement strand
GATACAAGTATTATAAGTACGATTTCACATGTGATACAAGTATTATAAGTATCAGTTCACATGTAATACAAGTATTATAAGTATGAATTCACATGTAATCACAAGTATTATAAGTATCAGTTCACATGTAATACAAGTATTATAAGTAGTAGTAGTTAACATTTTATAAAAGTATTATAAGTAGTAGTTAACATTTTATAAAAGTATTATAAGTACGATTTCACATGAGATACAAGTATTATAAGTACGATTTCACATGTGATACAAGTATTATAAGTACGAATTCACATGTGATACAAGTATTATAAATACCGTTTTAAAAGGACGGTCGCGTGTCTGTAATAAACAATGTT
>NW_013717519.1:0-353 GCF_000517525.1 Limulus polyphemus | reverse complement strand
ATATATAAGATTTAACCAGGTTATGACATTCCTAAACGATCTTTGTGTATAAGATTTAACCAGGTTATGACATTCCTAAACGATTTATATGTAAGATTTAACCTGGTTATGACATTCCTAAACGATCTTTATATATAAGATTTAACCAGGTTATGACATTCCCAAACAATCTTTATGTATAAGATTTAACCAGGCTATGACATTCCTAAACGATCTTTATGTATAAGATTTAACCAGGTTATGACATTCCTAAACGATCTTTATGTATAAGATTTAACCAGGTTATGACATTCCTAAACGATCTTTATGTATAAGATTTAACCAGGTTATGACATTCCTAAACGATCTTTATG
>NW_013717518.1:0-353 GCF_000517525.1 Limulus polyphemus | reverse complement strand
GAATCATCAGTCATGTTTCATTAGTATATACCGTTGTAAACTACATCAATTGTCAACCATGTTTCCTAAGTATATACCGTTGTGAACTACGTCAATCATCAGCCATGTTTTCTTAGTATATACCGTTGTAAACTACGTCAATCATCAGTAATGTTTCATTAGTATATACCATTGTAAACTACGTCAATCATTAGTCATGTTTCATTAGTATATATCGTTGTAAACTACGTCAATCATCAGTCATGTTTCATTAGTATATATCGTTGTAAACTACGTCAATCATCAGTCATGTTTCCTAAGTTTATACCGTTGTAAACTACGTCAATCATCAGTCATGTTTCTAGTATATACCG
>NW_013717517.1:0-353 GCF_000517525.1 Limulus polyphemus | reverse complement strand
ATCAGAGAGTTGAAACATCGCGATACTGATGTTATATGTTTAAACTCAGAGAGTTGAAACATCGGGATACTGATGTTATATGTTTAAAATCAGAGAGTTGAAACATCGCGATACTGATGTTATATGTTTAAAATCAGAGAGTTGAAACATCGCGATACTGATGTTATATGTTTAAACTCAGAGAGTTGAAACATCGTGATACTGATGTCATATGTTTAAACTCAGAGAGCTGAAACATCGTGATACTGATGATATATGTTTAAACTCAGAGAGTTGAAACATCGCGATACTGATGTTATATGTTTAAACTCAGAGAGTTGAAACATCGTGATACTGATGTCATATGTTTAAAC
>NW_013717516.1:0-353 GCF_000517525.1 Limulus polyphemus | reverse complement strand
TCGAACGCCGATTTTTTAGGCATGGGTTCAACTTCTGTACATAATTTCCTTCACTATATCTTCCTTTCTGTTGTTGTACTTTGTATCCTACTATTATTTGATTGTCCTTGACAAGTTCTGACTTTAACTGTTTTGTATTTCTATGATACGTAGCTTAAACAAGAAAACATTCTTACAAAGAAAGTACAGACGGTAGCTCAACAAACTCCCTCCTCCCCCCGAACAGGTTTTAAAATGCACCTAGAATAATAACTGGAATTCGTTTGGTAGAGATTGTGGATATGTGATAGTAGTAGGGACTGAAATAAAGATAATATTTTTAAGGATGAAAACTGACAATATTACAACTTGTT
>NW_013717515.1:0-353 GCF_000517525.1 Limulus polyphemus | reverse complement strand
ATTAAACCACAGCTCCTTAGATTAATTGGGATTGTAAAGTGTAGAACATTTATCAATGTTCTTTTTTCATTCACTGCTGATGTGGCAGCTTTCACAAATATATACAATATTAAGTAACTGCTTCAGCTAAGTAGATATAGATTGAATTCACTAGTATACATTGTAAAGTATGAAAGATAAACTCACAATCTGCTGTGCAAGCACTCAATCCAATAATCACTACTACACGCAACTTGTTTATTAATTTTTGGTGTTGTTTTTCTTTAAACACCGAATAATGCCAAAATACAGGTTATTTTGTAAGCCATTTTAAAGCAGATTATACACTTCTGAAAGACTTTGCAAAAGTGTGC
>NW_013717514.1:0-353 GCF_000517525.1 Limulus polyphemus | reverse complement strand
ATCATACCACATTAATATTTATCGTTGTTTCTTCAGGCAACATTATCATACTATATTAAGAAACAATGATAAATATTCAGGCAACATTATCATACTATATTAATATTTATCGTTGTTTCTTCAGGCAACACAATCATACCACATTAATATTTATCGTTGTTTCTTCAGGCAACACTATCATACCACATTACTATTTATCGTTGTTTCTTCAGGCAACATTAGCATACTATATTAATATTTATCGTTGTTTCTTCAGGCAACACTATCATACCACATTTAATATTTATCATTGTTTCTTCAAGAAACACTATCATACCACATTTAATATTTATCATTGTTTCTTCAAGAAACAT
>NW_013717513.1:0-353 GCF_000517525.1 Limulus polyphemus | reverse complement strand
CTGTACTACACACACACACCATCTGTTAGTTAACTGACTCCAAGTATAAAAACACAGTAATTTTAAACTAAGAACCAAACATAAACAAACACAAAGTCAAATATTAAAACTGTGTTCTAACTTTCTATCACTATCTTATCATGAATTACTGGCTATGTTAATAAGAACTGTTAATTAATCTGTACTACACACACACACACCATCTATTAGTTAACTGACTCCCAGTAGAAAAACACAGTAATTTTAAACAAAGAACCAAACATAAACAAACAAAAAGTCAAATATTAAAACTGTGTTATAACTTTCTATCACTATCTTATCATGAATTACTGGCTATGTTAATAAGAACTGTT
>NW_013717512.1:0-353 GCF_000517525.1 Limulus polyphemus | reverse complement strand
TTGTCTTTAAACAACCTGATACAGAAGGATAAAACATGAGATTAAAACTGTGTTAACAACCGATATCGTTGTCTTTAAACAACTTGATACAGAAAGATAAAACATGAGATTAAAACTGTGTTAACAACCAATATGTTGTCTTTAAACAACCTGATACAGAAGGATAAAACATGAGATTAAAACTGTGTTAACAACCGATATCTTGTCTTTAAACAATCTGATACAGAAGGATAAAACATGAGATTAAAACTGTGTTAACAACCAATATGTTGTCTTTAAACAACCTGATACAGAAGGATAAAACATGAGATTAAAACTGTGCTAACAACCGATATGTTGTCTTTAAACAACCT
>NW_013717511.1:0-353 GCF_000517525.1 Limulus polyphemus | reverse complement strand
GAGAAATAAATAACATTGGATTTACGAATCAGGTGCACAAATGATTGTAACTGCTTATGCGACTTTTATGTTTAAGTATGGAAACTCAGTGGTCGAATTCCAAATTCCATTGGCACGCCGATTAAATATTTTTATGCTTTCCTGTTACCAAGGTGAGAATTAGTTACTCTGGCTTATTTGACAAACTGATTTATTCACTGTAAATGTATTAAGAGATAATCAAAAATTATTTCTGGTTTTGGGGAAGTTTTCCCCCACCCACCATATTCTCCAGATATTGCACTATCAGATTACCATCTGTTTCGTTCGCTGCAACTCAGTTCTTAATGGGAAAACGTATGGAAATGTGGAAG
>NW_013717510.1:0-353 GCF_000517525.1 Limulus polyphemus | reverse complement strand
ATTAAATTTTCCCTATTTTGGATTTTCACTTTAAAAAGTATAGTTTGTTCACTTAATCATATGCATTTCCATTTCAATTATTCAACCGATGCAAGCAGAGGGACGAACAAACCAGTTCTTCTTTCATTATATGATCCAAGTCGTGATTTATGCATTATTTATTCATCCCTTATTCGTGTTTTTATTTCAATTTTCCAAACTTACAATTTTCAGGAAGGAAACTAAATTTCTACCTACGTTAAATCGTCAGTTAATTTATCCAATGGTAACACTTTACTACAAATTTTTCGCAAAATTTTGGTTTCATACGACATTAACTTAAGACAATGTGAAATATGTTTGTAAATGGAAAA
>NW_013717509.1:0-353 GCF_000517525.1 Limulus polyphemus | reverse complement strand
TAAGTATGGTCAAGGTGTTGGCATGCTGAATGTGTATGTATATAATCATGTAAGTATGGTCAAGGTGTTGCATGTTGAATGTGTATGTACATAATCATGTAAGTATGGTCAAGGTGTTGCATGTTGAATGTGTATGTATATAATCAGGTAAGTACAGTCAGTGTTTTGACGTTAAACGTACAGTATACACACACGAGTGCTACCTTCTGTAAGTTACTCTATTGTATGAAATGAGTGAGAGTTATCTAGTTCCCAGGATTTTTATTCAACAAGTATTTACCATCGTTCTTGAAAATAAAAATGATATGTTATTGGCATATCATACAGGAGTTTAAAATTATATGTTATTGGCC
>NW_013717508.1:0-353 GCF_000517525.1 Limulus polyphemus | reverse complement strand
AGCTCCTCTATATTATAAGAAAATTATCAACCATCCTGGTATGCATACAATTCTATATATATATCTGTGACTGAATTCATTGTTTTACCCCTATTATCTAGTTAATTTTTATATAAAATGTGATCATTGCATTTTCTCACTCAAACCCTTATAAAAGGTTAGCTGTGTTAAACTGCTAAAATTATCAATACAAATTCTGAAGTATTCATTTCATTATGTGCACCCAGTGGCGTGTCTACGGACTTACAACGCTAGAAACCAGGTTTCAATACCCGTGGGGTAATATTAACAGTCGCAACTAGCGTTAATTAAAACTAAGTAATTATCACCATATAACAGTACTTTCTAATGCT
>NW_013717507.1:0-353 GCF_000517525.1 Limulus polyphemus | reverse complement strand
AACACAGATGAAGCTAAAACGTATTGTGAATCTGTATTAACTCAGATGGAGTTAAAATATATTACATATATGTTTTAACTCAGATGAAGTTAAGAGGTATTGTGTGTCTGTTTTAACTCAAATGAAGTTAAAATATATTATAACTCAGATGAAATTAAAAATTATTGGATATCTGTTTAACTCAGATGAAGCTAAAAGGTATTGTGTGTCTGTTTAACTCAAATGAAGTTAAAATATATTATAACTCAGATGAAATTAAAAAGTATTGTATATCTGTTTAACTCATATGAAGCTAAAAGGTATTGTGTATGTTTTAACTCTCTCACTATGGGCTCAGTCCCACGGACCGACCT
>NW_013717506.1:0-353 GCF_000517525.1 Limulus polyphemus | reverse complement strand
GCAGTACAAAAATACCACTGTGGAAATATACTGACATCATTACCGTTCACATTTCAAACAACCTTTAACTAAGAAGAGAGGAGGTGAAACAGCATTCACCTTGGTCACAGTCTGACATGTCTGTTATTTCTAGTGTTGTAAGTCCACGCACGTACCGCTGTGCCACTGGGGAACATTAGGAAATGTATAGAACTAATAAATTAGTGTTAAGCTTCTTTTTTCAGGACATATAAATGGTCAGGTAATGTATAGAACTAATAAATTAGTGATAAGCGTCCTTTTTATGACGATTTAAATATAAGTGGTCAGGAAATGTAATTAACATTAGTGCTGTATTGTGTGAACTAGACAGG
>NW_013717505.1:0-353 GCF_000517525.1 Limulus polyphemus | reverse complement strand
ATGTGTGTATTCACTACATCCAACACTGATGCAGAAATGTGTGTATTCACTACATCCAACACTAATGCAAGAAATGTGTGTATTCACTACATCCAACACTAATGCAAGAAATGTGTCTATTCACTACATCCAACACTGATGCAAGAAATGTGTGTATCCATTAGTTCCAACACTGATGCAAGAAATGTGTGTATCCACTACTTCCAACACTGATGCAAGAAATGTGTGTATCCACTACTTCCAACACTGATGCAAGAAATGTGTGTATCCACTACATCCAACACTGATGCAAGAAATGTTTGTATCCACTACATCCAACACTGATGCAAGAAATGTTTGTATTCACTACATCC
>NW_013717504.1:0-353 GCF_000517525.1 Limulus polyphemus | reverse complement strand
GTGATTTCCGCTGTCGTAACAGTATGTTCATCATGGGATGGACGAGGATCAAGTACAGATCCTGTCAACGACGACCTTGCTGTAAATACAGGTTTGAACGTTACCTCGATAATTATAAGATACACATCAGCACGAAGTGCTAAGGAAAGGTAACCAAAATGATTGAAATGAGCATCTGACCAGAAACAATGAAATGATCAAAGCTGGAATCGTCTACAAAATACAGATATATTGAAGTTCGAATTGATAGGCAATAATAAGTAACAATTAGTTTGACAGTGGAAAGGAGAACGGTATCAGAGTCGGTATCAGTAAAAACAACTTTCAAAATAAGAAGTAAATAGTAAGGATGG
>NW_013717503.1:0-353 GCF_000517525.1 Limulus polyphemus | reverse complement strand
TTACTTGATTATCGTCATTAATATCACACGAACACGAGTTAAATAAAATCATGTTTAATAACAGTCTTAGCTAAGGATCACCCTACTTGATTATCGTCATTAATATCACACGAACACGAGTTACATAAAGTAATGTCATACACAAGGTACGTTCGTATAGCCAAAACACCAGCCTCTCTCTCTGTAAGTGTATATAAGTGTAGCTGTGAATGTCTGTAATTTCAACGAGGACTGAAAAATAAATATATATATATATATAATTATGTATCAGTTTTAAGAGTCTGAAAGTAAATGTCATCCAAAGCAACTTTTCTCCCTTGTCAGCAACTTGAAAAGCAAGTGAAAATCATTGG
>NW_013717502.1:0-353 GCF_000517525.1 Limulus polyphemus | reverse complement strand
TCGTATTCTTCCCTCGGTTGTGATATCCACTCGTATTCTTCCCTCGGTTGTGATATCCACTCGTATTCTTTCTTCAGTTGTGGTATCCACTTGTATTCTTCCACTCGTATTCTTCCCTCGGTTGTGATATCCACTCGTATTCTTTCTTCAGTTGTGGTATCCACTTGTATTCTTCCCTCGGTTGTGGTATCCACTCGTATTCTTCCCTCGGTTGTGATATCCACTCGTATTCTTCCCTCGGTTGTGGTATCCACTCGTATTCTTTTTCAGTTGTGGTATCCACTCGTATTCTTCCCTCGGTTGTGGTATCCACTCGTATTCTTCCTCGGTTGTGATATCCACTCGTATTCTTT
>NW_013717501.1:0-353 GCF_000517525.1 Limulus polyphemus | reverse complement strand
GTGTGACAAGAAAGCTGTCAAGATGGAAAATATGAGGAATGTGAATCACTTTAATTAAGAAAATTTGGAACTTAAATAACCAAAGTAATTCAGTCATTCAGTCTGGACATTCCTCGAATGTTACACTAATGTCTGAACTTGTTTTTATCAAACTTCACATATGTTGTCTGATTCACATGTTCAAAAAAGAAATGTAGGCATAGCTAAGTTTAAGTAGACCTTTCTTTTACTTAGGTGTTTATTTACAAAATGGAGGAACATGTTGTTGAAGCAAGAAAACTTATAGAAAAACAACAACATTAATTTCAGTTTAAACCACAACTGCAGAAAACTATACTTTCAGTTGTGAATGG
>NW_013717500.1:0-353 GCF_000517525.1 Limulus polyphemus | reverse complement strand
TAAAGTGAGTTGAATGTCTTCTCCCATACATTACTAGTGAGTAAACTGAGTTGAATATCTTCTCCAATATCTTACTAGTGAGTAAAGTGAGTTGAATATCTTCTACAATACCATACTAGTGAGTAAAGTGAGATGAAAATATTCTCCAACACCGTAATAGTGAGTAAAGTGAGTTGAATGTCTTCTCCCATACCTTACTAGTGAGTAAACTGAGTTGAATATCTTCTCCAATATCTTACTAGTGAGTAAAGTGAGTTGAATATCTTCTACAATATCTTACTAGTGAGTAAAATGAATTGAATATCTTCTCCCATACCCTACTTGAGCGTAAAGTGAGTTGAATATATTCTCCC
>NW_013717499.1:0-354 GCF_000517525.1 Limulus polyphemus | reverse complement strand
TATCAAGCTGATAAACTATGGCTGGGTATAAGCTGATAAACTATGCTGGCTACCAACCTCATAAACTATGCTGGTTATCAAGCTGATAAACTATGTTGGGTATCAAGCTGATAAACTATGCTTGGTATCAAGCTGATAAACTATGCTGGTTATCAACCTGATAAACTATGGTGGGTATCAAGCTGATAAACTATGCTGGTTATCAAGCTGATAAACTATGGTGGGTATCAAGCTGATAAACTATGCTGGGTATCAAGCTGATAAACTATGCTGGTTATCAACCTGATAAACTATGCTGGTTATCAACCTGATAAACTATGCTGGGGGTTATCAACCTGATAATCTATGCTGGTT
>NW_013717498.1:0-354 GCF_000517525.1 Limulus polyphemus | reverse complement strand
AAAGAAACAAACAAATACTATATATATATATATACATAACTTTTTTAAATAAATACATATATATTTAATATATATATAATTTTTTAATCTGTATATAAATATATTTATACTATATCTATATATTTATATAGATAATGCCAACATGTATATGTGTGTATATATATATATAATATTTCTAACTGACAAGTTATAAAAAATAACAGTTTGTTACATTATATATATATACCAATGTGCGTTTAACACTCGTTAAATAACTATTATAAATAATCACATTAATATTATAATATATGCCTAATAAGGGATCACTTAATATGCCTTACGACCATTAGATCCATAGTGCTGCCTTTAAGTGTT
>NW_013717497.1:0-354 GCF_000517525.1 Limulus polyphemus | reverse complement strand
AAACACTGGGTCACAAGACATGTCGGCAATATACTTTAAACACTGTGTCACAAGACATGTCGGTAATATACTTTAAACTGTGTCACAAGAAATGTCGGCAATATATTTTAAACACTGTGTCATAAGACATATCGGTAATATACTTTAAACACTGGGTCACAAGACATGTCGGTAATATACTTTAAACACTGGGTCACAAGACATGTCGGCAATATAGGTAATATACTTTAAACACTGGGTCACAATAAATGTCGGGAATATAATTTAAACACTGTGTCATACGACATGTCGTTAATATACTTTAAACACTGGGTCACAAGACATGTCGTTAATATACTTTAAACACTGTGTCAC
>NW_013717496.1:0-354 GCF_000517525.1 Limulus polyphemus | reverse complement strand
GTATATATATATATATATATATATATTAGAGCTGTAACAGTGACAGAAGTATACAAACCTGTCATGTTAACAAACCTAACGTCAACCACCATTATTGTACGTATTAGAGCTGTAACAGTGACAGAAGTATACAAACCTCGTCTGTGATTAATACTTTGATGCCAGATGGTCCACAACAACACAGTGCAATGTGGGTCTGTAGAGACAGGTTGAATACTGCACCGAGACGTACAACCAAATCTGCTACCGTTAGATTCTCGAGGAAGATGGCACAAAAAACTGAAACCGAGATACATGAAAAACGTAAGGATATATAATTACGTGCAAACTATATAACATGGATCCTTTAATACT
>NW_013717495.1:0-354 GCF_000517525.1 Limulus polyphemus | reverse complement strand
TTACGATCCTGATGCTTGTTTACAATGATATGTATATTTCTACAGTTTGATATCCTAACTATGATCCTGATGCTTGTTTACAATGATATCTATATTTCTACAGTTTGATATCCTAACTAATTAAGCTCATTTACTAATAGTTGGAAAACATCTTTGTCTGTTGAAATGCAGTTAATCAAACTAACAGAGCACTCTTGTACTCGTCTGTCACAAAGATGACAACAACTGAACATTGATCTTTGACTGTCACATCTTTAGTGGTGTCCAGCTGTACAGAAAACATACTAGCCTCACTGATTTACACACAGACTAGCTGTGTACCCGTCCTTCGTACGGGTTGTGTGTATAAATAAT
>NW_013717494.1:0-354 GCF_000517525.1 Limulus polyphemus | reverse complement strand
AGATACAAACTTCCCCATGAGCTGTTCTACATCTTTAAACTTACCCCAAGAATCACTTGACAGTTAAACCACAAACTTCCCCATTAGCTGTTCTACATCTTTAAACTTACTTCGAGAACAACTTGACAATTAAGACACAAACTTCCCCATGAGCTGTTTTACATCTTTACACTTACCCCAAGAATCACTTGACAGTTAAGACACAAACTTCCCCATGAGCTGTTCTACATCTTTACAATTACCCCAAGAATCACTTGACAGTTAAACCACAAACTTCCCCATTAGCTGTTCTACATCTTTACACTTACCTCGAGAACCACTTGACAGTTAAGACACAAACTTCCCCATGAGCTG
>NW_013717493.1:0-354 GCF_000517525.1 Limulus polyphemus | reverse complement strand
TTTATATTGATAATATCTATGGTACTATTTCAAAGAACAAAAATGATCACAATCACTTTATTGATAGACTAGTAATTTACTTAAGTAAGGAACATATTTACTAAAAAAATGCTTCAATATTTTTTTCTTGTTAAGGAAAAAATATGCATATGGAGCTCCCTGTGCCGTGGCCACAACATGACTCGAACCCCGAATTTTATTTTCATATGCTCCCAAGCTTACCGCCGAACCACCGTGAGGCGTATCGTATTATAGCAAAATAAATACAAAAGCTACTTGATAAGAAATACTTGTTCAAGATTTTTAATCTTATATGAATTTATAGAATACAGATTTAATGTAATTTTAAACCAG
>NW_013717492.1:0-354 GCF_000517525.1 Limulus polyphemus | reverse complement strand
TTTATCATATTCCTGTTCTACTGAAGTAATTTGATATTTATCATATTCCTCTTCTACTGAAGTAATTTGATATTTATCATATTCCTGATCTGGTACGTTATCTTTGAGAATAAAAATGTCATGTGTTTGTTGAGTTTTATATTATATAATGGGAGCTAAGATAACTGAACATACATATGGCTTGTGTCTAAAGTAATCGGTACTATATAATAGCTTGTGTCTAACGTAATCGGTACTATATAATAGCTTGTGTCTAACGTAATCGGTACTATATAATAGCTTGTGTCTAACGTAATCGGTACTATATAATAGCTTGTGTCTAACGTAATCGGTACTATATAATAGCTTGTGTCT
>NW_013717491.1:0-354 GCF_000517525.1 Limulus polyphemus | reverse complement strand
ACTGGATTGATAGAAGTTAGAAAAACCAGTTGGTGGAGTAATAGGAGTTAGGAAGACCAGTTAGTGGAGTAATAGGAGTTAGGAAGACCAGTTAGTGGATTGCAAGGTGGTTTCTGCCATTCAATATTTGGAATAACTAATTCTGAGAAATTATAAGTGAAAACAAATATTAATGTATAACAATATCTCATCCACACTATTTCTGCCACGTCCTGTGCCCACAAAGCTGTTTGCCCAATATCAGGGCTTACCAGGCCAGCTGGGTTATGACACAAAGAGTGTATTGTTCTCACTATCTACTAAGTAGTAGACATACGTTGATATTTTCTCTGCTCTAGTTTAAAACTTTACAGA
>NW_013717490.1:0-354 GCF_000517525.1 Limulus polyphemus | reverse complement strand
ATCGTAAACCTCACGACGCCGACGATCTACACCCTCGGTTGGAGATTCGGTGGTCGACTCCATCGTAAACCTCACGACGCCGACGATCTACACCCTCGGTTGGAGTAGGGTGGTGGCGCCATCGTAAACCTCACGACGCCGACGATCTACACCCTCGGTTGGAGATTCGGTGGTGGCGCCATCGTAAACCTCACGACGCCGACGATCTACACCCTCGGTTGGAGATTCGGTGGCGGAGCCATCGTAAACCTCACGACGCCGACGATCTACACCCTCGGTTATAGATTCGGTGGCGGAGCCATCGTAAACCTCACGACGCCGACGATCTACACCCTCGGTTATAGATTCGGTGGT
>NW_013717489.1:0-354 GCF_000517525.1 Limulus polyphemus | reverse complement strand
TACTTTGAATATACCATTAACCACACTTCTTGGAACGATAAGGAACTGCGTCAAATTCCTGCGACGGGTTACATCAATACCTGTTTGATCAGTCATTAATGATAACTAATTTTTACTTAAGTAAACAGAGTCAAGGTTGTGTATACATTGTTCGTCTGTCTAATCACACTGAACACCTAACATTTTCCTTGTCTTGCATTACGTTATGTATAAAAGTAAGTTACAACTCTCGTTGCAATCACTGATTTAAAGCATTAATTACGCCTCATATGACGTTTTATTTCTTAGCTCCAGCATTCCTGCAGAGTTACTTTTCTCATACATTACATCCGGCCTTGTGCTGGAAAATATAAG
>NW_013717488.1:0-354 GCF_000517525.1 Limulus polyphemus | reverse complement strand
GGAGGTTTATATTGATGAAGGCAACACTGAAAGTTTGTTCAGTCTCAGTGTGGAGGAAGGCGGAGTAAGAAAGGATTCTATGAAATATTATTCTAATCTAATATCATATTTAATCTAATCTGACAGTTAATCTAATCTAATATCATATTTAATCTAATCTGACAGTTAATCTAATCTAATATCATATTTAATCTAATCTGACAGTTAATCTAATCTAATATCATATTTAATCTGGCAGTTAATCTAAAATAATATCATATTTAATCTAATCTGACAGTTAATATAAGATAATATATTTAATCTAATCTGACAGTTAATCTAAAATAATATCATATTTAATCTAATCTGACAGTT
>NW_013717487.1:0-354 GCF_000517525.1 Limulus polyphemus | reverse complement strand
AGTATTGCAGTGAATCTTTCCAAGTTGCTAATGTTTTAAACAGTTCAGTTTCTCATAAAGAGTAGTGTTGTGAATCTCTTGTGGTTGGTAATGTTTTAATGTTGGTAACAATTTTTCTCAAGTTTAACAAAACATAAAGGTTTAAACTTTTTAGTTTTCTGAAGTATAATGCTTTGTAACTGATTAAAACTTGTTGGAACTTCTTATTTTAGCAAGCAGAAAAAAGGAAGGCTCTTTTGGATGAGATGGCTGTTCATCTTCAAGAAACCGCTGATCAACACAACCAGGAGACTTCCCAGTTGAAGGAGGAGTTTTCTCATCAAGTTGAAGAACTGAAAAGTTTATTAGAAGCTG
>NW_013717486.1:0-354 GCF_000517525.1 Limulus polyphemus | reverse complement strand
ATTATTATAAACACTTCATGTTGAAAATGTTGTCTTGTAATAAATATAATAATCAAAATTAGTTCCAGTTACTTAAGGGATTCTTAAGGGGGTATCAAGATTGATTAAGTTTGATATAAGTTATTTGTATAATATAAATTATAATAAAATACTTTATTGCATTAATGAAAATAAATTATGTGATTGTGTAAAGATAAACATTTTTTAATTTCATTTCCATATACCTATTGTGTTTTGGTCCTTTCATAGGGATACTTGTGACTATTCTTTTCCCTGAAACCCATTTTGCACAACCCTTAATATCAAGTAGTTTTGGTGGAGACAAAGAACGGACTCGTTATGGAGCTGTTGAGT
>NW_013717485.1:0-354 GCF_000517525.1 Limulus polyphemus | reverse complement strand
CACCAACTACTACAGGACCTATGACACCCACCAACTACTACTGTACCTATGACACCTATCAACTACTACTGTACCTATGACACCCACCAACTACTACAGGACCTATGACACGCACCAACTACTACTGTACCTATGACACCCACCAACTACTACAAGACCTAAGCCACCCACTAACTATTACAGGACCTAAGACACCCACCAACTACTATAGGACCTATGACAACCACCAAGTACTACTGTACCTATGACAACCACCAAGTACTACTGTACCTATGACAACCACCAACTACTACAGGACCTATGACACGCACCAACTACTACTGTACCTATGACAACCACCAAGTACTACAGGAC
>NW_013717484.1:0-354 GCF_000517525.1 Limulus polyphemus | reverse complement strand
GTACATATTCAATCTTTGTGATTAGTACTACTGGAGGGACAATGTACATATTCAATCTTTGTGATTAGTACTTCTGGAGGGACAATGTACATATTCAATCTTTGTGATTAGTACTTCATTTTAATATAAGAATGAACCAAAAGCCAGAAAGTTTTGCAGTGATAATAAACTAGTATGAATATGTTTACAAATGATCCTTGCACTGTCCCTTCCTACCACTGATGAGTAGAAGTTCAACATTGATGAAACACGAAACAAAGGTAACCTACCTGGATGCCATAATTATGTCATGTACATAGCTGTGACCAGCTAAGGTCGTGTGGTTTGGCTCAATGTTTAGCTAGAAATAAGGAA
>NW_013717483.1:0-354 GCF_000517525.1 Limulus polyphemus | reverse complement strand
ATATTAAAGACGTTATTCCTATAAAACTGTATTCATGACTATTATTTTAAAGACTTTATTCCTATAAAAGTGTATTCAGTATTATTATTTTAAAGACGTTATTCCTATAAAACTGTATATAGGACTATTATTTTAAAGACGTTATTCCTATAAAAGTGTATTCAGTATTATTATTTTAAAGACGTTATTCCTATAAAACTGTATTCAGGATTATTATTTTAAAGACGTTATTCCTATAAAACTGTATATAGGACTATTATTTTAAAGACTTTGTATACATAAACTATATTCAGGACTATTATTTTAAAGACGTTATTCCTATAAACTGTATTCAGGACTATTATTTTAAAGACG
>NW_013717482.1:0-354 GCF_000517525.1 Limulus polyphemus | reverse complement strand
CCGCTTGCGACCCATAGTTTGGGAAACGCTGATCTAGAGTATTGAACGTCGAAATCTAGAAACGTATCGGAAACCAATTAAAAATTTAAAAAAGGTGATTCGTCTGTCATAGTGCGGCCTAGCTGGTGAGTTCTCAAAATGCCGCCAGGGTATTGATTTATCCGAGACGAGAAATAAATATGAAATGTTACTTTTACATACACCCGATTTGAAATGTGAAAAACAAAAAATCTGTAGTCCAACGTGTCTTTACTGCTTTAGGCCTACTATCTATTCGAGTAAAAATACTTGATATACCTGGAAAATGAGATAAGGAACTTGGCCCAAAATGTCGATATTAAAAATGTATTTCAC
>NW_013717481.1:0-354 GCF_000517525.1 Limulus polyphemus | reverse complement strand
ACTTTGATATTACATTATTATATGATTGGAAACAACAAGTGCCATAGAATACCATAGTAGACAATTTTCAATATGATGATATACTTGTAAGTTCTGTGATCTCACGATAATAGGTATGGTTTACAATGAAATAAAGATATAGCTATCATTTTACATGAAATCATTTTATAAAGAGTGTTCATATAAATTCTCATAAAAAACATGTTAAACATTCACCAATGTGATTAGATTTATCTCCAGAGACTGCTGGTCAAAGACCACACTTATTATAATTAAGCTAGTTTTATTCCTACCGTATAACACAATAACAGTTTGTTTGTTTGTTTTGAATTTCGCGCAAAGCTACACGAGGGC
>NW_013717480.1:0-354 GCF_000517525.1 Limulus polyphemus | reverse complement strand
TACAAATGTGTAACCTTTAGTTGACATAAAACCTACAACCAGGTCAGTTATCACTACCTAGACGGGCGTAAAACTGTACAAATGTGTAACCTTTAGTTGACATAAAACCTACAACCAGGTCAGTTATAACTACCTAGACGGGTGTAAAAACTGTACAAATGTGTAACCTTTAGTAGTTGACATAAAACCTACAACCAGGTCAGTTATCACTACCTAGACGGGTGTAACAACTATACAAATATGTGCCCTTTAGTAGTTGACATAAAACCTACAACCAGGTCAGTTATCACTACCTAGACGGGCGTAAAAACTGTACAAATGAGTAACCTTTAGTTGACATAAAACCTACAACCA
>NW_013717479.1:0-354 GCF_000517525.1 Limulus polyphemus | reverse complement strand
GTGGTTATTACAGGGATAATCAATGTTTAGGATTTCATTACGTACATGTGTTGTTTGTGGCTACTTTTTTAGGTAATAAGATCTTCTGGCAAATTATTTTCACTCATAATAACAATTCTTTTCAAGCAGCTAGCAACAGAAGTAGTGCTAACTCTTGGAGAAGCTTTCGAAATCAACTTTCAACTAAATCATTGTGAAAAGAGCCAGGGGACTACACACGGAACGACAAACGTACAACCGAGATGACGTCACAAGTATCAAATATTCATCATAAAACACGAGAACTTCAGCAAACCATAAAATATTGAAGCGATTGATTTGAAAAAGTTATCAATAATTGTCAAATAGGATAAA
>NW_013717478.1:0-354 GCF_000517525.1 Limulus polyphemus | reverse complement strand
TTCACAATAACAGAGGTCCGTGTATGTCAGTAGTTCTTACTATCAAAGTTCCGTGTATATGTAGTAAGTTCACAATAACAGGGGTCCGTGTATGGCAGTAGTTCTTAATAAGGAACTCTGAGTGTATATGTAGTAAGTTCACAATAACAGGGGTCCGTGTATGTCAGTAGTTCTTAATATCAGAGTTCCGTGTATATGTAATAAGTTCACAATAACAGGGGTCCGTGTATGGCAGTAGTTCCTAATATTACAGTTCCGTGTATATGTAGTAAGTTCACAATAACAGGGGTCCGTGTATGTCAGTAGTTCTTAATATTAGAGTTCCGTGTATATGTAGTAAGTTCACAATAACAG
>NW_013717477.1:0-354 GCF_000517525.1 Limulus polyphemus | reverse complement strand
AGAAAGCTCGTTTAAAAGTTCTTCGCGAATGTTACAGACAGCTCGTTTAAAAGTTCTTCGCGAATGTTACAGACAGCTCGTTTAAAAGTTCTTCGCGAATGTTACAGACAGCTCGTTTAAAAGTTCTTCGCGAATGTTACAGACAGCTCGTTTAAAAGTTCTTCGTGAATGTTACAGACAGCTCGTTTAAAAGTTCTTCGTGAATGTTACAGAAAGCTCGTTTAAAAGTTCTTCGCGAATGTTACAGACAGCTTGTTTAAAAGTTTTTCGCGAATGTTACAGACAGCTCGTTTAAAAGTTCTTCATCAATGTTACAGAAAGCTCGTTTAAAAGTTCTTCGCGAATGTTACAGAC
>NW_013717476.1:0-354 GCF_000517525.1 Limulus polyphemus | reverse complement strand
GAAGTAGTTAGTATACATTGTACATAGCTTGCTTACCGAAGTAGTTAGGCTATGTACAGTGTATACTAACTACTTCGGTAAGCAAGCTATGTACAGTGTATACTAACTACTTCGTCAAGCTAGCTATGTACAGTGTATACTAACTACTTCGTCAAGCTAGCTATGTACAGTGTATACTAACTACTTCAATAAGCAAGCTATGTACAGTGTATACTAACTACTTCGATACTTGCTTACCGAAGTAGTTAGTATACACTGTACATAGCTTGCTTACCGAAGTAGTTAGTATACACTGTACATAGCTTGGTATACTAACTACTTCGGTAAGACTGTACATAGCTTGCTTACCGAAGT
>NW_013717475.1:0-354 GCF_000517525.1 Limulus polyphemus | reverse complement strand
ATTATATGTGTTTTATTTACTGCATTAGCTGTTCCTGTGGTTGTTGTTTGGTTTGTTAGATTATATGTGTTTTATTTACTGCATTAGCTGTTCCTGTGGTTGTTGTTTGATTTGCTACATTATATGTTTTTTATTTACTGCATTAGCTGTTCCTGTGGTTGTTGTTTGATTTGCTACATTATTTGTGTTTTATTTACTGCATTAGCTGTTCCTGTGGTTGTTGTTTGATTTGCTACATTATATGTGTTTCATTTACTGCTTTAGGTGTTCCTGAGGTTGTTGTTTGATTTGCTACATTATATGTGTTTTATTTACTGCATTTGGTGTTCCTGTAGTTGTTGTTTGATTTGCTAC
>NW_013717474.1:0-354 GCF_000517525.1 Limulus polyphemus | reverse complement strand
GGTATTATTCACTATTCTCTGGTAGTAACAGTAAGTAATAACAATAAGTTTGGTATTATTCACTATTCTCTGGTAGTAACAGTAAGTAATAACAATAAGTTTGGTATTATTCACTATTCTCTGGTTATAACAATAAGTAAATAACAATAAGTTTGGTATTATTCACTATTCTCTGGTAGTAACAGTAAGTAATAACAATAAGTTTGGTATTATTCACTATTCTCTGGTAGTAACAATAAGTAATAACAATAAGTTTGGTATTATTCACTATTCTCTGGTAGTAACAGTAAGTAATAACAATAAGTTTGGTATTATTCACTATTCTCTGGTAGTAACAGTAAGTAATAACAATAA
>NW_013717473.1:0-354 GCF_000517525.1 Limulus polyphemus | reverse complement strand
TTTTATCTACCAGACTCTAAGGTCAATAAATATCTGATGATTTATCTACCAGTCTCTAATGTCAATAAATATATGATGTTTTATCTACCAGTCTCTAAGGTCAATAAATATTTGATGATTTATCTACCAGACTCTAAGGTCAATAAATATCTCATGTTTTATCTACCAGACTCTAAGGTCAATAAATATCTGATGATTTATCTACCAGACTCTAAGGTCAATAAATATCTGATGATTTATCTACCAGTCTCTAATGTCAATAAATATATGATGTTTTATCTACCAGACTCTAAGGTCAATAAATATCTGACGATTTCTCTACCAGATTCTAAGGTCAATAAATATCTCATGTTT
>NW_013717472.1:0-354 GCF_000517525.1 Limulus polyphemus | reverse complement strand
TGTGTCAAGTAATATCTATAGAATAAAGAATCAGTCAGTAGAGTTGTGTGTCAGAGAATATCTATAGAATAAAGAACCAGTCAGTAGATTTATGTGTCAGAGAATATCTATAGACTAAAGAACCAATCAGTAGAGTTGTGTGTCAGAGAATATCTATAGAATAAAGAACCAGTCAGTAGAGTTGTGTGTCAGAGAATATCTATAGAATAAAGAACCAGTCAGTAGAGTTATGCGTCAGAGAATATCTATAGAATAAAGAACCAGTCAGTAGAGTTGTGTGTCAGAGAATATCTATAGAATAAAGAACCAGTCAGTAGAGTTGTGTGTCAAGTAATATCTATAGAATAAAGAATC
>NW_013717471.1:0-354 GCF_000517525.1 Limulus polyphemus | reverse complement strand
GCAAGTGATACTGCATTGACGAAATATATATATATTTTTTAAAGGTGGATCACGTCACATTCTTTGATAACAGTGAATTCCTCAGAGATATAACGCAAGTGTATATTGTGTTAGGTTAAATTATTGCTTGTTATGCTCTTTTTGATTTTGTGTAACTCTTTTACAAAAGTAGTTATCTGTAAATGATTCATGAAGAACGCAGTGTAGTCTCGAGCTATGTATGCTGTTGATTCTTATAGTGGTATTTTTTATTATCATTAAAATCATATTGTCATATAATGCATTTTCTTTTAGTTACTGTTCATAAGGAGTAGATTCATTAAATCTTTCTCATACCTTACTCTGTCATATAGT
>NW_013717470.1:0-354 GCF_000517525.1 Limulus polyphemus | reverse complement strand
GAAAGACAGAAAGAAAGAAAGAAAACGACAGAGAGAAAGAAAAAGACAGAAAGAAAGAAAAAAATAGACAGAGAGAAAGAAAAAGACAGAAAGAAAGAAAAAAATGACAGAGAGAAAGAAAAAGACAGAAAGAAAGAAAGAAAATGACAGAGAGAAAGAAAAAGACAGAAAGAAAGAAAGAAGGAAAGACAGAAAGAAAGAAACTAAAAGAAAGTTGAATTGCAGTTTATCACAGCAGGGGTATGATTTGAGGATAATCCATGTGAAAGGGATTGATAACATTTGGGCTGATGCACTTTCACGTGCTATATAATTTTGTGATCATAGGTTCTTTTAATTGACTGTGTTTGTACT
>NW_013717469.1:0-354 GCF_000517525.1 Limulus polyphemus | reverse complement strand
AGAATTCTGTTTAAGAACAAAAATGAATAAAGCGTATCAAAAAGTGTTCTTAGAAATCAATATGGATTTATTTTTTGTTGTTTTAAAAATTACTATAATAACAGCAGGTAAAGTTATTTACATTGAAGGACTTGCAAACGATCAGTGTTCCATTTGTTGAGGTAACTCAGGAATGTAGAAATTAAAATATAATATTCATAAATGAAACATATTTAAAAAAATAAATCTTATATGTAAAAATGGCATGTTCAAATGCATAAATTCTGTAATTTTACAGCATGAGAAAATCGATACACTTGTGCCATTAACATCTTTCGGCCCGGCATGGCCAGGTGGATAAGGCACTCGACTCCC
>NW_013717468.1:0-354 GCF_000517525.1 Limulus polyphemus | reverse complement strand
CACCAAAAGAACTTTTCAAATACATAGGTTTCTTATTACAAGAAAGAGTAGCGTTAGATGTACTCCAATAACTATTTCTTCTAGTGGAGTTGCATCTACCAGCCTACTCACAACTGTAAATTTCCTTTTAAGATCACTACCCTTCTAGGGGTGTTAGAACATCTAATAATTTCCATTATTAATGAAGCTGGGGGGTGTTAGAACAACTAATAATTTCCATTATTAATGAAGCTGGGGGGTGTTAGAACAACTAATAATTTCCATTATTAATGAAGCTGGGGGTGTTAGAACATCTAATAATTTCCATTATTAATGAAGCTGGGGGTGTTAGAACATCTAATAATTTCCATTATT
>NW_013717467.1:0-354 GCF_000517525.1 Limulus polyphemus | reverse complement strand
ATCCTGCTCACCTCTTTCCATTTTTGGAAATGCTCCCTCATATACACTTACTTTTATATATGACATGAATAACCTATTGGAAGCTCAAAATGTCCCCATAGTGGCTTTCTCATCATTTTAATGGGCTTGGACACCACTTTTTTCTTTTGAACCAATATTTCAACAAGGTAGGGTGCGTTTTAAGTCTGGTCAAACATTTTAGACAAAAATACATTTTAGTTACTTAAACTTGATAAATTATAGTAGAATTCTATGGTATAAATGTAGTAATTTATGATTTTTTTAGTTATTCAATTGTATATATAAAACCTAAAAAAATTGTTTTGTTTCATATCCTTCACGTGAAAAATTTTT
>NW_013717466.1:0-354 GCF_000517525.1 Limulus polyphemus | reverse complement strand
ACGTTCGCTAGTTTGTACTCTTAATTAATATCATATTGTTAAGGACGCTCGTAGTTTGTATTCTTCAGTGTCAATTTCTTAGTGCTAAGATCGCTCGTAGTTTGTATTCTTTAGTGTCAATGTAATATTGCTAAGGACGTTTGCTAGTTTGTATTCTTCGTTACTTTGATTTCCTCATTATTTACCATAATGTCCACAAAAAACAACAAATAAACTTTGATTTCCTCATTATTAACCACAATGTCTACAAAAAACAGCAAATAAACTTTAATTTCCTTATTATTTACCATAATGGCTACAAACAACAAATAAACTTTGATTTCCTCGTTATTTACCATAATGTCTACAAAAAAC
>NW_013717465.1:0-354 GCF_000517525.1 Limulus polyphemus | reverse complement strand
CACACTCTAGAACAACATTCCACATCCTGTACTGTTATCCTACTATTTGTAAATTACATCATCCAGCCACACACACTCTAGAACAGCATTCCACATCCTGTACTGTTATCCTACTATTAGTAAATTACATCATTCAGTCACACACACTCTAGAACAACATTCCACATCCTGTACTGTTATCCTACTATTAGTAAATTACATCATCCAGCCACACACACTCTAGAACATTCCACATCTGTACTGTTATCCTACTATTTGTAAATTACATCATCCAGCCACACACACTCTCGAACAGCATTCCACATCCTGTACTGTTATCCTACTATTTGTAAATTACATCATCCAGCCACACAC
>NW_013717464.1:0-354 GCF_000517525.1 Limulus polyphemus | reverse complement strand
ATTACTAGATCAAACTAAAGACTATAATGACTACTATTATATCAAACTAAAGACTATAATGACTATTATTACATTAAACTAATGACTATAATGACTATTATTAGATCAAACTAAAGACTATGATGACTATTACTAGATCCAACTAATGACTATTACTAGTTTAAACTAATTACTATAATGACTAGTACTAGATCAAACTAATGACTACCACTAGATAAAACTAAAGACTGTTACTAGATCAAACTAATGACTATTACTAGATAAAACTAAAGACTGTTAATAGATCAAACTAATGACTATTACTAGATAAAACTAAAGACTGTTACTAGATCAAACTAATGACTATTACTAGAT
>NW_013717463.1:0-354 GCF_000517525.1 Limulus polyphemus | reverse complement strand
GTTAAGACATTATCCATAAGTATATGATATAAGTATGTGCCGTTAGTAACAGTGTCAAGACATTATCCATGTGTATTTAATATACGTATGTGACGTTAGTAACAGTGTTAAGACGTTATATACATCTATATGATGTAGGTATATGAAGTTAGTAACAGTTTCAAGATATTATATATATATGTATATGATGTAGGTATGTGAAGTTAGTAGCTATGTCAAGACATTATATATATGTATATGATGTAGGTATGTGAAGTTAGTAGCTATGTCAAGACATTATATATATGTATATGATGTAGGTATGTCAAGTTAGTAACGGTTTCAAGACGTTATATATATGTATATGATGTAGGT
>NW_013717462.1:0-354 GCF_000517525.1 Limulus polyphemus | reverse complement strand
CTACGTTCCTGTTCTGTGTAATAATATTGTGAACTAGGATGGTTTTCTATAGTCTACCGTTCCTGTTCTGTGTAATAATATTGTGAACTAGAATGGTTTTCTGTAAGAAGTTGATTGTGATTGTCTGTCTGATAACTAGAATATTACTGTTTTATTACATCTTCAGCTGGATCATCTTATCATTCATACATCAAGAACAAAGGATGTGATTGTCTGTCTGATAACTAGAATATTACTGTTTTATTACATCTTCAGCTGGATCATCTTATCATTCATACATCAAGAACAAAGGATGTGATTGTCTGTCTGATAACTAGAATATTACTGTTTTATTACAGTCGTTCAGGCTGGATC
>NW_013717461.1:0-354 GCF_000517525.1 Limulus polyphemus | reverse complement strand
TGTGTGTGTGGGGGGGGGGGGGGAGGACTTCTGGTAAAACCCTCTCCTGAAATTAAAGACACCTGTATTCTGAATACAATAAACGATTTATCTTGATCTCCGGAATCGAATGAGCATGGCCACTTCTCATTATTCGCAGTCTAAACTGTTTTACGATTGACTATCTGCAACTATCCATGACTTTGAACCCAACAAAACATCCCATTTTTACACACCTTCCAAAATAGTAAAGGTTCTACAAACTTTATACTTCTTAGGAGCGGCATAAAGTGACTCACTGATGCCACTCACATACTACCACCGTTCTCATCAGTGATCACTCCTCCTCAGGGCTGACAAGAGGGGAGGGGGTTG
>NW_013717460.1:0-354 GCF_000517525.1 Limulus polyphemus | reverse complement strand
TAGGTTAGGTTAGAAGGTTAGGTCGGGTTGGTTTGAAGGTTAGGTTAGGTTTAGGTTGGGTTAGGTTAGGTTGGGTTAGGTTTAGGTTGGGTTAGGTTAGGTTTAGGTTTAGGTTGGGTTAGGTTAGGTTGGGTTAGGTTAGGTTAAGGTTTAGGATAGGTTAGTTAGGTTTAGGTTAGTTAGGTTTAGGTTGGGTTAGGTTAGGGTTAGGGTTGGGTTCAGGTTAGGTTAGGTTAGGTTTAGGTTAGGTTTGGGTTTGGGTTAGGTTTGGGTTAGGTTTAGGTTAGGTTTAGGTTTGGGTTTGGGTTAGGTTGGGTTGGGTTGGGTTGGGTTGGGTTAAGGTTAAGGTTAGGG
>NW_013717459.1:0-354 GCF_000517525.1 Limulus polyphemus | reverse complement strand
TTCTACAGACGTAACCCAAATGGTCGATGAAAATTGTTTGTAGCATGACCTGAAATACTCTACAGACGTAACCCTAATGGTCGATGAAAATTGTTCGTATCATGACCTGAAATACTTTACAGACGTAACCCTAACGGTTGATGAAAATTGTTTGTAGCATGACCTGAAATACTCTACAGACGTAACCCTAATGGTCGATGAAAATTGTTCGTATCATGACCTGAAATACTCTACAGACGTAACCCGAACGGTCGATGAAAATTGTTTGTATCATGACCTGAAATACTCTACAGACGTAACCCGAACGGTCGATGAAATTTGTTTGTATCATGACCTGAAATACTCTACAGACGT
>NW_013717458.1:0-354 GCF_000517525.1 Limulus polyphemus | reverse complement strand
AAACAAACGAAAGGTCCAATAATTAATCTATACGCCATTTTTCAAGTTTGTTCTATAGTTCTAGTGATTACGTTTTTTTTTACACCATTGTTTGTGTTTACACTAACGATCCAGTAATTAATTCTACGTATGTTTGTACTAAAGTTGAGCTTTTCTCCGCTAGGATTATCCATGACAGTGGATTTACACAGGAAGATTTCCGCCAGTACAAACCGGTTGTGTATAGTAACACCGTACAATCTCTGGTAGCCATCCTTCGCGCCATGCCCAACTTAGGAATCAGTTTCAGAAACAATGAGAGAGAGGTAGGTTTTCCAGACGCAAACAGGAAATTTGAAGACTTTTCATTTTAAT
>NW_013717457.1:0-354 GCF_000517525.1 Limulus polyphemus | reverse complement strand
ATATATACATCAACATATTTATACATACATCAACATATTTATATATACATCAACATATTTATATATACATCAACATATTTATATATATACACATCAACATATTTATATATACATCAACATATTTATATATACATCAACATAATTTATACACACATCAACATATTTATATATACATCAACATATTTATATACACATCAACATATTTATATATATACATCAACATATTTATATATATACACATCAACATATTTATATTCACATCAACATATTTATATACACATCAACATATTTATATATATACATCAACATATTTATATATATACACATCAACATATTTATACACACATCAACATA
>NW_013717456.1:0-354 GCF_000517525.1 Limulus polyphemus | reverse complement strand
CGTTAACAGGGCGGTACCGATCGTTGAGGACGCCTTCTCTGTTCGGATATAAATTCTACGATTATTTCTCAAAAAACTTTATCTACAAAAGAAGTTGAACACCTAGTGTAAATGCGAGATAAACCTTTATTGTTATTATTGTTTTGTTTGATTTCATAAATAAAATTAAAAAGCACTTTAAACTTGTCATACTGAAAATATGACATAGTTAAATTGTTCACACGTAATCAGTGACAGTGATGTGAAATAAAATTAACAACGTAGCGTTCACACGTTATCAGCTAAACTGGCAGTGATGTTACTTATCTACGTAGTTAACCGTGTGAACAATAATCAGTGGCAGTGATGTGAAAT
>NW_013717455.1:0-354 GCF_000517525.1 Limulus polyphemus | reverse complement strand
GACGTTAAACTACATCCAGCAGTAGGACAGTTGTCATGGATATAATGTTAAACTACATCCAGCAATAAGATAGTTGTCATGGATATGATGTTAAACTACATACAGCAATAAGAGAGTTGTCATGGACATAACTTTAAACTACATTTAGCAGTAGGGCAGTTGTCATAGATATGATGTTAAACTACATCCAGCAGTAGGACAGTTGTCATGGGTATGATGTTAAACTACACCCAGTAGTAGGACAGTTGTCACGGATATGATGTTAAACTACATACAGCAATAAAACAGTTGTCATGGATATGATGTTAAACTTCATACAGCAATAAGAGAGTTGTCATGGACATAACTTTAAAC
>NW_013717454.1:0-354 GCF_000517525.1 Limulus polyphemus | reverse complement strand
CCGTTCAGCATGTGTACCAAATTTCTAATTGTTGTTATAATTCAATACAACACTTATATATGCATTTGATTAATAAGTATTTTTAAGCCTCTTGTCACGTATAAATAATACCATGCATCTCATCTTTATTCTATTAATATAATGTTGTTTGCACAATTGCTTCAAATTCCACCATAAGGGTTAAAACCTCAAAGTTAGTTCACAATATTTTAACTACACAAACAACATTAGTATTAAGCAAGTAGTTTTTGGTACAATAAAAGTTTAGAAAGAACACAGATTTAAGTGGTAAGAATATAATGGAATATTTTATAAAAGGTGAGTCAGAAATATGTTTAATAATATTGTTATATT
>NW_013717453.1:0-354 GCF_000517525.1 Limulus polyphemus | reverse complement strand
ATATATCAGGTATAACTATTGTAATAAAGTGTATGCAAACATTTTGTATATGATATTTTTGCTTTTTTTTAAGTTGAAAAGCATATGTTGTTACTTATGCATTACTATCTTTCTTAGAGTTTAATATTGAAACTGACAAATACTCTTCAAGATTCAGACTCTTTAGAAATTTCTTAGTGAATATGATAATTTCTGAAACAAGATACATGTAAGTACTTCGAAATAATACTCGGTATTAAAAATGTAACAAAGAAAGAAAAGCAGCCTAAAGTCCTACTAATGTTCAAGTCTGAAATACTTGTTACATATGTTTATATCCGCACTGTCTATCTTAGCTGTTACATATGTTTATAT
>NW_013717452.1:0-354 GCF_000517525.1 Limulus polyphemus | reverse complement strand
GTTTATTATAGTTACGTTCAACTGGAGAAGAAATATTAGATTATATGAAACAAGGAATATGTCAAGATTTAACTAACAAAAATATATTCTAAATATAAATATCAGAGAAATATTATTTCATTGGTGCACAATGCCTGGAAATAGGAAAATTCTGACCTTTTATATTCTTGTACAGTGAAGTATCTAAACGTTGCCCAAAATTTACCCAAGGAGGTGGACCTCCTTCACTTCCTCCTCCACTTCTGTGTAATTGACTAAAATGCTGTAAGAAATTAAAATGTTCACATCAAAATATTATAAAAAATTAAAATACCAGTTCACTATTACTTGTTACAAGTTTATCCTTGATGAGAA
>NW_013717451.1:0-354 GCF_000517525.1 Limulus polyphemus | reverse complement strand
GTTATTAAGGACAAAGTAGGTTCTTATACTAACCTGTTGCTTCACTATGTTACATTAATATACTGAACAATGTATTAAAATATCAGTTTGTTTGTTATTAAGGACAAAGTAGGTTCTTATACTAACCTGTTGCTTCACTATGTTACATTAATATACTGAACAATGTATTAAAATATCAGTTTGTTTGTTATTAAGGACATAGTAGGTTCTTATACTAACCTGTTGCTTCACTATGTTACATTAATATACTGAACAATGTATTAAAATATCAGTTTGTTTGTTATTAAGGACAAAGTAGGTTCTTATGTAACCTGTTGCTTCATTATGTTACATTAATATACTGAACAATGTATT
>NW_013717450.1:0-354 GCF_000517525.1 Limulus polyphemus | reverse complement strand
CTTTCTGGTATATACATATAGATTACATTATCTGGTTTAATACTTACAATAGGTGTAACATTCTAATATATACATATAAATTACATTATCTGGTTTAATACTTACAATAGGTGTAACTTTCTGGTATATACATATAGATTATCTGGTTTGATACTTACAATAGGTGCAACTTTTCTGGTATATACATATAGATTACATTATCTGGTTTAATACTTACAATAGGTGTAACTTTCTGGTATATACATATAAATTGCATTATCTGGTTTAATACTTACAATAGGTGTAACATTCTAATATATACATATAAATTACATTATCTGGTTTAATACTTACAATAGGTGTAACATTCTAATA
>NW_013717449.1:0-354 GCF_000517525.1 Limulus polyphemus | reverse complement strand
GTCATATAATCATAAAACAATTAACACAGTTTAATATGAATTGATAATTATATTCACCATGACAATGTACGTCATAAAATCATGAAACAATTAACACAGTTTAATATGAATTGATAACTATATTCACCATGACAATGTACGTTATATAATCATGAAACAATTAACACAGTTTAATATGAATTGATAACTATATTCACCACATGACAATGTACGTCATATAATCATGAAACAATTAACACAGTTTAATATGAATTGATAACTACATTCACCATGACAATGTACGTCATATAATCATGAAACAATTAACACAGTTTAATATGCATTGATAACTATATTCACCATGACAATGTACGT
>NW_013717448.1:0-354 GCF_000517525.1 Limulus polyphemus | reverse complement strand
ACAGCTAGGTTACTTTTAACTTCACATTTTGACAAACGTTCTAAAGTCCTTTCACTCACCGTGAAGACAGGCTTCTACGACAATTTTTAGATACAAAAAAGCAAAAACATATATTAGAGAGACATCAAAATAAGTGCCAGGTGTGTGGTTAAATGAGATTGCTTGTTCCAAGTTTATCGTGAAAACAGCCATTAGTTTTGAAGTGTGGCAGATATCAGTGATTGTTTGCGTTAACTTTTTCTTTTAATTCAGATCATTGTTTCTTATAAAAAGCACAAGAAGATATGTACATCTTCACTGTAAAAGTGTTTTCCGTCAGAGCTGCTATTTTGTAACCAAAGTAGTTTCTCTGCA
>NW_013717447.1:0-354 GCF_000517525.1 Limulus polyphemus | reverse complement strand
GTCCGTTGACAGTCATAGTTATGGCTGTAAATAATGAGTTAATGTAACAAACGTCCTTTCTGTCATAGATAGGACTGTAAATAATGAGTTAATGTAACAAATGTCCGCTGACAGTCATAGTTAGGGCTGTAAATAATGAGTTAATGTAACAAACGTCCGTCGACAGTCATAGTTAGGGCTGTAAATAATGAGTTAATGTAACAAACGTCCTTTCTGTCATAGTTAGGACTGTAAATAATAAGTTAATGTAACAAACGTCCGTTGACAGTCATAGTTAGGGCTGTAAATAATGAGTTAATGTAACAGTCGTCCTTTCTGTCATAGTTAGGACTGTAAATAATGAGTTAATGTAAC
>NW_013717446.1:0-354 GCF_000517525.1 Limulus polyphemus | reverse complement strand
CCTCTGTGATATGACAATCTGTCATTTAATGTTTCTTAATGACAAACTAGACACTGGCTCAAACATTTCCTTCTACCTATTTCTCCACTGTGGTATGACAATCTGTTACTTAATGTTTCTTAATGACAAACTAGACACTGGCTCAAACATTTCCTTCTACCTATTTCTCCTCTGTGGTATGACAATCTGTTATTTAATGTTTCTTAATGACAAACTAGACACTAGCTCAAACATTACCTTCCACCTATTTCTCCACTGTGATATGACAATCTGTCATTTAATGTTTCTTAATGACAAACTAGACACTGGCTCAAACATTTCCTTCCAACTGTTTCTCCACAATGATATGACAAT
>NW_013717445.1:0-354 GCF_000517525.1 Limulus polyphemus | reverse complement strand
CTGTTTGTTTCATGTTTTAATACCAGCTAAATGATTCACTCACTGAACACATAAAACTGTTTGTTTCATGTTTTAATATCAGCTAAATAATTCACTCACCGAACACATAAAACTGTTTGTTTCATGTTTAAATACCAGCTAAATAATTCACTCACCGAACACATAAAACTGTTTGTTTCATGTTTTAATACCAGCTAAATGATTCACTCACCGAACACAGAAAACTGTTTGTTTCATGTTTTGATACCAGCTAACTGATTCACTCACTGAACACATAAAGCTGTTTGTTTCATGTTTTGATACCAGCTAAATGATTTACTTACCGAACACATAAAACTGTTTGTTTCATGTTTT
>NW_013717444.1:0-354 GCF_000517525.1 Limulus polyphemus | reverse complement strand
TACCGGCAATAAACGGTATACAAACAAGTCTGTAATTTGAGCGTAAATTTGAAAATGGTTTTAAAAACAAGCAAACAAAATTTGCAAACATTACAATTTTTTTTATACGATCCTTAAAGTATTAATAACTTAACGAGGCTAATTCTACATAACAAGAACCACATAATGTTGTAAATCAATACGCAATAAACTAAAATCTGTAATAACACAGACCTGTTAATTTTAACTTCATAAACGTTGTTTTGATTTTAATAACGGATTTTTTTTCTATCACGTAAGGATTTTTTATAAAACGGGAAGTAAAAACTTACTTTGATCAAATTAATATTTCGTTTACCAAAATGTAATTTTTTT
>NW_013717443.1:0-354 GCF_000517525.1 Limulus polyphemus | reverse complement strand
CCATTTTTATTGTGCTGGATTTATAGATCATATTGTCGTAAATTTTCAAAAGCGAACAGAAAGTAACATTATAATAACAGGTTCATTAAGCAAAGCATATGTATTTAATGACGTTTTAAATTGGTATGTTGCAATTGGTGAAACAAATTAATCAAAAGAATAGTAAGTTATACAATGCAAAATATAATTCAACAGGTTCATTTATTGAACCAATAGCCACGTGTGAAATAATTGATATTGTACATAATTTAAAGAATGCTAAAGCAGCTGGATTGAATGATTTTTAAGCAATTCCAAAAAAAATGGATTGATTATATTGCTGTTATATTGCAATATTATATTATATGTATTATA
>NW_013717442.1:0-354 GCF_000517525.1 Limulus polyphemus | reverse complement strand
GATGTGTATGTGATAAGAAGGATTGTACTGATGTGTATGTGATAAGAAGGATTGTAGTGATGTGTATGTGATAAGAAGGATTGAATGATGTGTATGTGATAAGAAGGATTGTACTGATGTGTATGTGATAAGAAGGATTGTAATGATGTGTATGTGATAAGAAGGACTGTAGTGATGTGTATGTGATAAGATGGATTGTACTGATGTGTATGTGATAAGAAGGATTGTACTGATGTGTATGTGATAAGAAGGATTGTAGTGATGTGTATGTGATAAGAAGGATTGTAATGATGTGTATGTGATAAGAAGGATTGTAATGATGTGTATGTGATAAGAAGGATTGTAGTGATGTGT
>NW_013717441.1:0-354 GCF_000517525.1 Limulus polyphemus | reverse complement strand
TGATATTCCAGTTGTGTTAGTGCTGTCCATATAGATGTAAAGTAATAAAACTAATTATGTGATATTCCAGTTGTATTAGTGCTGTCAGTGTAGATGTAATGTAATAAAACTAATTCTCTGATATTCCAGTTGTATTAGTGCTGTCAGTGTAGAAGTAAAGTAATAAAACTAATTCTCTGATATTCCAGTTGTGTTAGTGCTGTCCATATAGATGTAAAGTAATAAAATTAATTAGGTGATATTCCAGTTGTATTAGTGCTGGCAGTGTAGATGTAACGTAATAAAACTAATTATGTGATATTCTAGTTGTATTAGTGCTGTCAGTGTAGATGTAACGTAATAAAACTAATTCTC
>NW_013717440.1:0-354 GCF_000517525.1 Limulus polyphemus | reverse complement strand
GCTCCCCCTGTGTGTTATACTACACCCTGTGTGTGTTCCAGCTCCCCTGTGTGTTATACAACATTCTGTGTGTGCACCAGCTCCCCTGTGTGTTATACTACACCCTGTGTGTGTATCAGCTCCCCTGTGTGTTATACAACACTCTGTGTGTGTACCAGCTCCCCTGTGTGTTATACAACACCCTGTGTGTGCACCAGCTCCCCTGTGTGTGTACCAGCTCCCCTGTATATTATATAACACCCTGTGTGTACCAGCTCCCCTGTATGTTATACAACATTCTGTGTGTGCACCAGCCCCCCTGTGTGTTATACTACACCATGTGTGTGTACCAGCTCCCCTGTGTGTTATACAACA
>NW_013717439.1:0-354 GCF_000517525.1 Limulus polyphemus | reverse complement strand
ACACATACATGCCTCTTTAAACAAAGGGACGGGACTAAGAGCTGTACACAAAGGTACGGGACTAAGAGCTGTGGCATTATGTGTATGTGTCTTTAAACAAAGGGACGGGACTAAGAGCTGTGGCGTGTGTTTGTCTTTGTCTTTAAACAAAGGGACGGGACTAAGAGCTCTTTAAACAAAGGGACGGGACTAAGAGCTGTCACATACATGTCTTTAAACAAAGGGACGGGACTAAGAGCTGTGGCACAAACACATGCTACAGCTCTTAGACCCGTCCCTTCGTTTAAAGACACACACACGCCATAGCTCTTAGTCCCGTCCCTTTGTTTAAAGACACACATGCCACAGCTCTTA
>NW_013717438.1:0-354 GCF_000517525.1 Limulus polyphemus | reverse complement strand
TAGTCTCTAAGTCAAGTTAAAACACATTAATTTTTTCAAGTCAAATTCAGAAAGTACTGATAATGACGTCTTTCAAGTTAAGCTCTGGATCTTCTAAACTTGATGGTTTTCAAAGCAAATAAGAAAAAAGCAAAAACACTAATTTTGTTCTTCTTCAAGTCAATTTCACAAATCACTAATCTCGATGTCCTTGATGTCAAATTCTGAAGTTTCTTAACGTGATTCTTTTCATGTCAAATTCAAAAAGCATTAACCTAGATGTACTTCAAGTTAAATTCAAAAAAGCACTAATCTTGATGTACTGCAAGTCAAATTCAAAAAAGCACTAATCTTGATGTACTTCAAGTCAAATTC
>NW_013717437.1:0-354 GCF_000517525.1 Limulus polyphemus | reverse complement strand
CACATTACTGTCTATTTATGTGGTAATATTGAGAGCCACATTACTCACTAGTTATGCACTAACTTTGAGAGCCACATTACTGACTAGTTATGCAGTAATATTGAGAGCCCCATTACTGACTAGTTATGCGGTAATACTGAGAGCCACATTACTGTCTAGTTATCTGGTAATATTGAGAACCACATTATTGACTAGTTATGCTGTAATATTGAGAGCCACATTACTGACTAGTTATGCGGTAATATTGAGAGCCACATTACTGTCTATTTATGTGGTAATATTGAGAGCCACATTACTCACTAGTTATGCAGTAACACTGACAGCCACATTACTGACTAGTTATGCAGTAATATT
>NW_013717436.1:0-354 GCF_000517525.1 Limulus polyphemus | reverse complement strand
CTGGGTTTACACGATTAAAATGTAACATAAAACTCTAACTGTATAGATCCGATGGTTTGCTGGGCTTACATTAATAAGTATAATATAAAAGTCTAACGACACAAGTTCGATGATCTGATGGGATGAAAATGTAGCATAAAATACTAATGATACAGGTCCAATAGCTTGGTGGGTTTAACCAGTTAAAATGTAACATAAAATACTATTGGTGCAGGTCCAATAGTTTGGTGGGTTTAACCCGTTAAAATGTAACATATAATACTATTGGTGCAAGTCCAATAGCTTGGTGGGTTTAACCAGTTAAATGTAACATAAAATACTAATGGTACAGGTCCAATAGCTTGGTGGGTTTAA
>NW_013717435.1:0-354 GCF_000517525.1 Limulus polyphemus | reverse complement strand
GATTTTACACACCGCAATACATTTCGGCGATGATTCATACCATCTGGGATTTGCGTAGTTGAAATTTAAAAAAAAAAAACTTCAATTAAAGACACCCAATCACTCAGTCCCGCAGAACTTACTTGTTAACAAGATTATTAAAGGTTGTTCATTTAAAAAAGGGGGAATAGAGATCTTCAAAAAATTACAGACACAATATATATATACTTAAGGTTTGAGATATAATGTTGATATTATTTCTTCAAGCTACAAATCCTTGTTTTTGACTCTCCTAAGTATTACAGCTTCTAGACATGGAGTCAAAATAGGGAGGTATAGCTTGAGAAAATAATGTCAACACTATCTCTCAAACCT
>NW_013717434.1:0-354 GCF_000517525.1 Limulus polyphemus | reverse complement strand
CCAGACGATTATATGAACACGTTCCCATATTCTTGGTTTGACAGTGGTAGAGACACCCGTGTAATTTTCTTACAATGGGGACACTCCTGAAACTTTTCTTACATTAGGGACACCCGTGTAAATTTCTTTACAATAGGGACACTCGTGTAATTTTCTTACAATAGGGACACTCGTGTAATTTTCTTACAATAAGGACACCCGTGTAAATTTCTTTACAATAGGGACACTCGTGTAATTTTCTTACAATAGGGACACTCCTGAAATTTTCTTACAATATGATGTTCCTGCATAAAATTCTCAGTACGACACTCATTATATAGTATTACTTTATAGCGTTTTTCAAGTAAAACTCAC
>NW_013717433.1:0-354 GCF_000517525.1 Limulus polyphemus | reverse complement strand
CTATTATTTATAATGTACACTACATGTTGCATACCCTCAACAAGTGTTAAGAACTATTATTTATAATTTACACTACATGTTGCTTACCCTCAACAAGTGTTAGAAACTATTATTTATAATATACACTACATGTTGCATACCCTCAACAAGTGTTAAACTATTATTTATAATGTACACTACATGTTGCTTACCTTCACTCAAGTAGGACAATATGCAAGAGGATAAAATGAACAGTTTTTCCAATAAACATGAAAATATCTGTGGTTATTAAAAGTGACTACTTGATTTCCTTCGTAGCTTGCAACAGTAAACATCTATTTAAACTTTATTTTATTGCCCTTTGAACCCTGTCTA
>NW_013717432.1:0-354 GCF_000517525.1 Limulus polyphemus | reverse complement strand
AACATTGCCAATATCTGGTAGGAGAATCTAAGTTTCATTAAATACAGTAGTTATATACATGACAACTGTGTTAGTGTGGATTTATTGAACATTGCCAACATGTGGTAGGTGAATCTCAGTTTCATTAAAATACAGTTGTTATATACGTGACAGTTGTGTTAGTTTGGGTTTATTGAACATTGCCAACATCTGGTAGGAAAATCTAAGTTTCATCAAAATACAGTTGTTATATACATGACAACTGTATTAGTGTGGGTTTATTGAATATTGCCAATATGTGGTAGGAGAATCTAAGTTTCATTAAAATACAGTTGTTATATACGTGACAGTTGTGTTAGTTTGGGTTTATTGAAC
>NW_013717431.1:0-354 GCF_000517525.1 Limulus polyphemus | reverse complement strand
TAAAAACTAACTGATTAAACAATTCACAACGATATATATATATATACATATACATATATGGGAAATAAGAACCTCTGATTAAACATTCACAACAATTTATATATATATATGGTAATTAAAAACTTCTGGTTACACATTTACAACGATATGTTTATATATATATATATATGATAGATAGATAGATAGATAGATACATATGGTATATAAAAACATATATTTAAACATTCACAACGATATATATATATATCTATATGGTAAATAAAACTTCTGATTGAACATTTACAACAATTTACATATATATGGTGATCAAAAACTTCTGATTACACATTTACAACGATATATATATATATATAA
>NW_013717430.1:0-354 GCF_000517525.1 Limulus polyphemus | reverse complement strand
AGCTGGTACACCATAAATACACCATTTCGAGAATACATATGTGTTGTTTATATTATTAAGGCGTATAAAGATTGATGTTTAAAATTGTAAAAAAAAACAAGATATAAGCGTGTTAAAAATGGGAAATAAGGTTCACGATGGTGTTAAAAAAATTAAAAACTTGGAAGGTATCTTTGAAAGGGAAAATAAGATGAAAATGATACTTAGCGTAGTAAAGTGAATGTAGATGATGCTTAAAATTACAAAAAAGTATGTATCAGTGATGTTTAAACCATTAACGATATACGGATGACAGTTAAATGGTAAAATAGATACTTAAAATGGTAAATCAGATGTGGGTGAAGTTTAATATGA
>NW_013717429.1:0-354 GCF_000517525.1 Limulus polyphemus | reverse complement strand
ACTCAACTCAGATTTTAACAACGACCAGTAATCATGTCGTAGGAAATAGATAACAGTTGTTAATGGGATTACAAAACAATATATAAATATAACAAGCTTCTTCATTAATATTAAATGGGGTCGGATTTATCACACAGCAAATTTGGTGAATAATCCTGTTTGAAAACCAGCAATACCTTTACGTCTCTTAACTATCTATCGCATGCGAGAATTAAACCTGTTTCTTCGTAGCTTCTTGCGAAACAAAATAAGCCATTTTCTTAACTAGTGATTTTGAAAAAAACAAACTGAAACGTTTGTTATTAAACACAAATCGGTACTCTTCTCATCCTCGGGTATCGAAACCCGAGTTTA
>NW_013717428.1:0-354 GCF_000517525.1 Limulus polyphemus | reverse complement strand
GGATACTCTACGTCTTTAAATAGACTATATTTTAATTTTAACATGTGAATTCTTACTACGTATGATATTCAGTTTCAAAGTAATTATTCAAAATTTCCTCAGGTAAAAATGATAAATGTAATGCACCATTCTTTCTCCCTCACTCCTGGTGAAATTTAAAAGATGAGAACACATTCACGCTCTTTTAAGTTTTTTTCGGAATAAGAAAAGTTGTGGCGATTAAATACCACGAGGCAACAAATAACAAATTGAAACAAAAACTAAAATCGTTTTTGCGCCACATAGTGAGTGTCCTACCGGCAGTATCAACAACGAAAAGGTAATTATAGTATTTTGGCATTTGTTTATAAAGTT
>NW_013717427.1:0-354 GCF_000517525.1 Limulus polyphemus | reverse complement strand
GGGATATTTACAATTTCAGAAGAAACACAGCGTTAAACAATATGTTACACATTGGCTTAATAATAGACGTCTTAGGCATTACATCTGAAGAAAGGCTGTAACCGAATCTGGTTTTCCCACATTCAGGATTTGCATATTATGCTCTTTGACTTTGGAGTGTAAGAATCCAAAACCGGTCTAACATAGCTATATTTGGTAATTTCACATTGTAAGTGTAATGATCCAGAACCGGTCTAACATAGCGATATGTGGCAAATCCGCATTGGGAGTGTAATGATCCCGAACCGGTCTAACAAAGCAATATGTGGCAAATCCGCATTTGGAGTGTAATGATCCAGAACCGGTCTAACATAG
>NW_013717426.1:0-354 GCF_000517525.1 Limulus polyphemus | reverse complement strand
AATTAGATAGTAACATATATATTTTTACATGAAATTTTTTATTCCACTGTTTCACATTTTAAGGAGGAAGAGATCCTCGTTGCTCCTGACCCTTCCAGGTCTCAAGTAGACCTAAAACCCAATCAAGTACAGTTTGCAATTTGGTTATATGGCTTTACACAAAGACCGTAGCTCGCTATATGGCTTCACACAAAGACCGTAGTTTACAGTTTAATTATATGGCTTCACACAAAGACCGTAGTTTACAGTTTAATTATATGGCTTCACACAAAGACCGTAGTTTACAGTTTAATTATATGGCTTCACACAAAGACCGTAGTTCACAGTTTAATTATATGGCTTCACACAAAGACC
>NW_013717425.1:0-354 GCF_000517525.1 Limulus polyphemus | reverse complement strand
CCACATAGCCATGGTTACACTTTGGATGTGTAAATTTATAGATGATTTAAGAGTGATGCATTTTAGGAAACCTGTCTTTAAATTTAAGATCATTATATATATATACACACACATACACACTCACACAACATATTAGTTTGAAAGCAATTCTAAACATAGTTTGTGGATAAACTTTATTGTTCAAAATTATTTTAATCTTCTTCAATTCTGTAGCACTTTAGCCTGTAAAAGTTAGGATACAATAAACTATTTCTTTAGTTTCATATGATTCCAGGGAAGTGACTGTTCATTTCTTTGGCTCGTGCTTGCCAGCTTTTAAAATAGGGTTTCATAATTACCCACTGCACTGTCTCC
>NW_013717424.1:0-354 GCF_000517525.1 Limulus polyphemus | reverse complement strand
GTAAACATTTACATCAATATATATATATGGAAATTAAATCTTGTGATTAAACATTTAGAACGATATATATATGGTAAATAAAAACTTCTTATTAAAAATTCACAACGATATATATATGGTAAATAAAACTTCTTATTAAACATTCTCAACGATACATATATATATATATATAGTAACTAAAAACTTCTGATTAAAAATTCACAACGATGTATATAAATATGGTAAATAAAACGTCTCTCTAAGTACTTACAATGATACATATATATATATAGTAAATAAAAACTTCTGATGACACAAATGCAATGATATATGTATATGGTAAATAAAACTTCTAATTAAATATTTACAACGAAA
>NW_013717423.1:0-354 GCF_000517525.1 Limulus polyphemus | reverse complement strand
TTTAACATGGGCATCCCGCTTAATTAATACACAAGACGTGTTTAACATGGGCATCCCGTTTTATTAATACACAAGACGTGTTTAACATGGGTATCCCGCTTAATTAATACACAAGACGTGTTTAACATGGGTATCCCGCTTAATTAATACACAAGACGTGTTTAACTCTGGCATCCCGCTTAATTAATACACAAGACGTGTTCGACTCGGGCATCCCATTTAATTAACACACAAGACGTGTTTGACTCGGGCATCCCGCTTAATTAACACACAAGACGTGTTTGACTCGGGCATCCCGCTTAATTAATACACAAAACGTGTTTGACTCGGGCGTCCCGCTTAATTAATACACAA
>NW_013717422.1:0-354 GCF_000517525.1 Limulus polyphemus | reverse complement strand
AAACCGTTAGGCTTGGAGAGCGGCCGCCAATCCAGTATGTTCATGGATAACCCCCCCCATGCTTCACGAACATGAACTAGAAAATGAAGTAATACCTCGTCTTACTGAAAACAACAACAAGTGCAAGTAACAATATCGGCTTTAAACTGGTGGAATAAACAAAATTTAAAGCATGTCCAAATAATGTGACTTAGTTAGTGAGGCAAAAATTTGTTTTCTTGCGCTGGGTCATCCATCGCTTACTTGCATTGTTTTATGATGACTATGCATAATAAACCTGTCGAAGTGGTGTTGTAAGGAAAAAAAACTTGAATGATATGTGGCTTTTGATGAAAAATCAGCATTGAGCCAAGC
>NW_013717421.1:0-354 GCF_000517525.1 Limulus polyphemus | reverse complement strand
ATGGTGGTTTAGTGATAAACATAGTTTATCAAGAACATGGGTGGTTTAGTGGAAACAGTTCATCAACAACATGGTGGTTTAGTGAAAAACACAGTTTATCAACAACATGGTGGTTTAGTGAAAAACATAGTTTATAAACAACATGATGGTTTAGTGAAAAACACAGTTTATCAACAACATGGTGGTTTAGTGAAAAACATAGTTTATAAACAACATGATGGTTTAGTGAAAAACACAGTTTATCAACAACATGGTGGTTTAGTGATAAACATAGTTTATCAACAACATGGTGGTTTAGTAAAAACACAGTTTATCAACAACATGGTGGCTTAGTGAAAAACACAGTTTATCAAC
>NW_013717420.1:0-354 GCF_000517525.1 Limulus polyphemus | reverse complement strand
CGCGTTTTGAGGTCTATGTTTCTACTTTATGTGATAGTCATAGCTGTAAACGCATTATGAGGTCTAAGTTTCTACTTTAGGCGATAGTCATGGCTGTAAACGCATTATGAGGTCTAAGTTTCTACTTTATGTGATAGGCATGGCTATAAACGCATTATGAGGTCTATGTTTCTATTTTACGTGATAGTCATAGCTATAAACGCATTATAAGGTCTAAGTTTCTACTTTATGTGATAGTCATGGCTGTAAACGCGTTTTGAGGTCTATGTTTCTACTTTATGTGATAGTCATAGCTGTAAACGCATTATGAGGTCTAAATTGCAACTTCATCTGATAGTCATGGCTGTACATGGG
>NW_013717419.1:0-354 GCF_000517525.1 Limulus polyphemus | reverse complement strand
GGTTTAGGTAAAAAATGTGAGAACAAGCGCACGTAAATAGAAAAATTTCTAGTGTTAACTTAAGGCTGTCGTTCGAGCACGTTTTCAAGAATTTCGGTTAACCATTTCGACTGTGTGCAGACCACAAGTGGATTCGGATTAATTCCACTTTTACAGAAAATATTGATGTTTTATCAAATACTAGATCCGGATGTGGGAGTGGAAGTATCCATCTTTAAACTAAATTATCCTACCAAGAACTGGATTCAATAAATAAAGTTATATATCTAAATAATGTTTACACTAAGAAATGCTTTGGTGCTCCCATAAAATTTAAAGTAAACAGTTACTTTACATATTTAAAAACTGTTTACA
>NW_013717418.1:0-354 GCF_000517525.1 Limulus polyphemus | reverse complement strand
ATTACAATATCCCTCCCCCTCCAAAAAGTCTAGAAAACTCGAGATGTAACGTGCATATTATGTCAACTCTAGAAACTCGGGAAAGTTTTAGGAACCATACATCATCACCCCATCATGCCAAAACTTCCTCTGTAACAAACTATAAAAACGTGTAAATTAAAACATATCCTACAACATTGTCCCCTCCCTAAACTGTTAATTCCCCTGAACGATTGTAGTATACAAATAATATTGTTGTAACGTTGTTCTTTCGTTGACGGTTTTTTAAATTATCGGTGAAAATAACACATCGTTCAGTTCATTTAAAGCCCGGCATTGCCAGGTAGTTAGGGCGCTCGACTTGCAATCTGAGGG
>NW_013717417.1:0-354 GCF_000517525.1 Limulus polyphemus | reverse complement strand
CTCTTCATATTACTGTAGGCTGAGAAAGAACTTCAGTCAATGGAAGAAGCTTTCAATCGAATCAATGATACAATTATGGCAGATTTTCCATTGGTGCTAGCAAGGTTGGTGGCATTTAGAAATGTTATATATTTAGTAAATATACAAACAATTTTACGTTTCTCATATGAATAAAAGAAATCTGTATCTTTACTGATGTTGGTACTAGAAGAAATCTGCATTCTTTACTGATGTTGGTACTAGAAGAAATCTGTATCTTTACTGATGTTGGTACTAGAAGAAATCTGTATTCTTTACTGATGTTGGTACTTGAAGAAATCTGTATTCTTTACTGATGTTGGTACTAGAAGAAAT
>NW_013717416.1:0-354 GCF_000517525.1 Limulus polyphemus | reverse complement strand
GAGTAAATGCAACAAATTACATTTAATCCAAACATTCATAAACAAAAATCTCTAATGGATTACTTAAGAAGTTCATGTAAAAAGGATGAAGTTTTAGAAACTTCAGTTCAATTTGTATTTGTTTCTGAAGAGGTTTGTATTATCTCTGAGGGTCGATGTAGATGCTATATTATTGGCTGGTGATTCTGCAGAAGTTCGTGTTATCTCTGAGGGTCAATGTGGATGCTATATTATTGGCTGATAATTCCACAGAGGTTCGTGTTATCTCTGAGGGTCGATGTAGATGCTATATTATTGGCTGGTGATTCTGCAGAGGTTTGTGTTATCTCTGATGGTCAATGTGGATGCTATATT
>NW_013717415.1:0-355 GCF_000517525.1 Limulus polyphemus | reverse complement strand
TATATATATATATATATGTGTGGGGGGGGGGGATCTGCTCATACGGTTGACGTATGTGTTGAGCTTCCCACACGACCATCAAATATGTGGATGGGTCTGTCTTCACGACCGTTTCCGCGAATCTTGTTGATAATCTTTATCCACAATCGTCACTACACAACCCAAGTTTTGGTCATTACCGACTTTTTTGGGTTTCTTGAACGCAACTGTCGCGGAAATATTCTAGAATATGGTCCTCATTCAAGACTGGGAAATATTCTAGAATATGATCCTTATTCAAAACTGGGAAATATTCTAGAATATGGTCCTCATTCAAGACTGGGAAATATTCAAGACTGGAAAATATTCTAGAATA
>NW_013717414.1:0-355 GCF_000517525.1 Limulus polyphemus | reverse complement strand
CCGGGATGTTATTTTTGTTGTATGGATACTAAGCTGTATGCCATCAGGTTAATTTTGTTGTATGGATACTAAGCTGTATGCCGGCAAGTTATTTTTGTTGTATGGATACTAAGCTTTATTCCGGCAGGTTATTTTTGTTGTATGGATACTAAGCTGTATTCCGGCAGGTTATTTTTGTTGTATGGATACCAAGCTGTATGCCGGCAGGTTATTTTTTGTATGGATACCAAGCTGTATGCCGGCAGGTTATTTTGTTGTATGGATACTAAGCTGTATGCCGGCAGGTTATTTTTGTTGTATGGATACTAAGCTGTATGCCGGCAGGTTATTTTTGTTGTATGGATACTAAGCTGAA
>NW_013717413.1:0-355 GCF_000517525.1 Limulus polyphemus | reverse complement strand
ATGAAAGTAGAACCAGTGATGTTGTTGGTTTATTACAAGATAGTGAATGATGTATGAACTTATGAAACTAGAACCACTGAGGTTGTTGGTTTATTATAAATAGTGAATGATGTATGAACTTATGAAACTTTAATCACTGATGTTGTTGGTTTATTACAAGATAGTGAATGATGTATGAGCTTATAACACTAGAACCACTGATGTTGTTGGTTTATTATAGATAGTGAATGATGTATGAACTTACCAAACTATAACCACTGATGTTGTTGGTTTATTATAGATAGTGAATGATGTATGAGTTTATGACACTAGAACCACTGATGTTGTTGGTTTATTATAGATAGTGAATGATGTA
>NW_013717412.1:0-355 GCF_000517525.1 Limulus polyphemus | reverse complement strand
TAGTCTCTTTTGGTTAATAGTATCTTTTGGTTAACAGTCTCTTTTTGTTAACAGTTTCTTTTGGTTAATAGTCTCTTTTAATTAACAGTCTCTTTTGGTTAATAGTCTTTTTTTAACAGTCTCTTTTGGTTAACAGTCTCCTTTGGTTAACAGTCTCTTTTGGTTAACAGTCTCTTTTTGCTAACAGTAAATCTATCTTAATTTTATTGAAATACCGACCTGAGGGAAGGAATATAGCTACAGCACCAGCTAAAGGGATTAAATATCGTGATTATGGCTTTCACAGATGAAAGTAGAGAGAGCGTTCAGCGGCTACACATCTCAAACTTCGGACCGTTCGATACGCAGCCCGATA
>NW_013717411.1:0-355 GCF_000517525.1 Limulus polyphemus | reverse complement strand
GGAACATTGTAGTTAGAGTAAACGCGGTAGAACGTTGTAGTTAGAGTAAATACGGTGGAACATTGTAGTTAGAGTAAACACGGTGGAACGTTGTAGTTAGAGTAAACACAGTGGAACGTTGTAGTTAGAGTAAACACAGTGGAACATTGTAGTTAGAGTAAACACAGTGGAAAATTGTAGTTAGAGTAAACACGGTGGAACGTTGTAGTTAGAGTAAACACGGTGGAACGTTGTAGTTAGAGTAAACACAGTGGAACATTGTAGTTAGAGTAAACACAGTGGAACGTTGTAGTTAGAGTAAACACGGTGGAACGTTGTAGTTAAGAGTAAACACGGTGGAACATTGTAGTTAGAG
>NW_013717410.1:0-355 GCF_000517525.1 Limulus polyphemus | reverse complement strand
ATAGGTATCGTATGTTATAGGTACGATATCGTATATCATAGGTATCGTGTGTTATAGGTATCGTATGTTATAGGTATCGTATATTATAGGTATCATATGTTATAGGTATCGTATGTTATTGGTATCGTATGTTATAGGTATCGTATATTATAGGTATCGTATGTTATAGGTATCGTGTGTTATAGGTATCGTATGTTATAGGTATCATATGTTATAGGTATCGTATGTTATAGGTACGGTATCGTATATCATAGGTATCGTATATTATAGGTATCGTATATTATAGGTATCGTGTGTTATAGGTATCGTATGTTATAGGTATCGTATGTTATAGGTATCGTATATTATAGGTATC
>NW_013717409.1:0-355 GCF_000517525.1 Limulus polyphemus | reverse complement strand
GGTTGACACTGGTCTGTTGTTTAGATTACAGGAGAGTTACATCAGTACTGAATAGGTTGATACTGGTTTGTTGTTTAGATTACAGGAAAGTTACATAAGTACTGAGTAGGTTGATACTGGTTTGTTGTTTAGATTAAAGGAGAGTTACATTAGTACTGAGTAGGTTGATACTGGTTTGTTGTTTAGATTACAGGAGAGTTACATCAGTACTGAATAGGTTGATACTGGTTTGTTGTTTAGATTACAGGAAAGTTACATCAGTACTGAGTAGGTTGATACTGGTTTGTTGTTTAGATTACATGAGAGTTACATCAGTACTGAGTAGGTTGATACTGGTTTGTTGTTTAGATTACAG
>NW_013717408.1:0-355 GCF_000517525.1 Limulus polyphemus | reverse complement strand
TTAATTTAAAATTTCTCAAAATACCAATTCGGTCGTGGCTGTGGGGTGTACGACGCGAGACTCATTCTCGGTTCCGTTTTTTTTCTCGGTTCGAATCCCAGTTGGGTAAATTCTTTATCTGAATGCTACCCATCTGTTAGTCACACTTTAAAGTTATTTCAACAGCGCATCGGATTTCACTTTAAAGAATAGGATTTTTTCTTCGCGAAACACAAAATCCTGAGGCAATCAGCCATTACATCTGCTATTGATGATATGTCTGAAAATCCATATAAAATCGCACAATTGACTGAACATTTGCCAGTGAATAACATTTTTCGCAGTTTAAAACCCTACTCAACCAAGAATTAATTTT
>NW_013717407.1:0-355 GCF_000517525.1 Limulus polyphemus | reverse complement strand
GATAGCCCATTGTGTAGCTTTGTGCACATTTCCAAACAAACAAGCCTAACGTACACGACAAAACTGCTTCTAACAGTTCCTTATTTAGTTGTTTTATATCGGTTTAACTAACGTACACGACGAAACTGCTTCTAACAGTTCCTTATTTAGTTGTTTTATATCGGTTTAACTAACGTACACGACGAAACTGCTTCTAACAGTTCCTTATTTAGTTGTTTTATATCGGTTTAACTAACGTACACGACAAAACTGTTTCTAACAGTTCCTTATTTAGTTGTTTTATATCGGTTTAACTAACGTACATGACGAAACTGTTTCTAACAATACATCATCTGCATGTCGACTTCTACAACAT
>NW_013717406.1:0-355 GCF_000517525.1 Limulus polyphemus | reverse complement strand
GAGTATGTTTGGTGGGACGGGGATTCGAACCCGCGCTCCGCAGATTGCGAGTAGAGCTCCCTAACCACCTGGCCATGCCGGGCCCGGTGCGTAGCTGAGCATAAAACAGTGGCCCACATGATTTTTGTAGCAGATATGCATACTCTACAAATTTCGTAAAATTTTGAATGCTTAGTCACAATAGATGGCATAAAATTGTAACCATCAATAATTTTTTTTAATTTTGTCTGCAAACTTTGATATCTCATCTTTCTGTCGCAATTTTTTTGCCACACCTTTTTTTTTTTAGTTACTGTGTTTTTGTTTATATATATAGATATATATATGCAGATTTTGTTAAACAAGACCGATGTCT
>NW_013717405.1:0-355 GCF_000517525.1 Limulus polyphemus | reverse complement strand
ACTTTAATGAGACATATTATATCGTTTCTAATACTAAGAAAATGCATTTTCCTCCCATTCAGAATAAAAAGGAAGTTAAAGATAGATTTACGTCGAACCGTCGCATTAATAAACTTCTCTATTTAAGAGTTTTGAATCACGATTTCCCTTTTACAAGCTTTTTTATTTAGATTCTTACCTTCAGAAGTTTATTAAAACCGAAGATAGACTGAATTTCCAATACGATTCAAGCTTGAATATTGCGTGTTTTCATGAAAGCAATACCATTTCGAATAGTGTACATCTTGGGCATCTTTATACTCCAATAAAATATGAAAATATGTTTTTTCAACAATTTTTTAAAAAATTAAAAGGC
>NW_013717404.1:0-355 GCF_000517525.1 Limulus polyphemus | reverse complement strand
TTAGAAGTGAAGGATCAGTATAACTGTGGACTGATAAAACAAAGACTGAGAGGAAGATATTATTAGAAGTGAAGGATCAGTATAACTGTGGGCTGATAAAATGAAGACTGAGAGGAAGATATTATTAGAAGTGAAGGATCGGTATAACTGTGGACTGATGAAACAAAGACTGAGAGGAAGATATTATCTTAAACAATGAAGGATCAGTCTTTTGACATGCTGCATAGTTCGTCAAGCAATACCAAGTGAACCATATTTAATTAGCCTTGTATTTATAATTCAATAAACAATCCACAAGATACATGTACTTCTCTAAAGAAAGATATAGAGCAGAAGGAAAGAGTTGATAACATAA
>NW_013717403.1:0-355 GCF_000517525.1 Limulus polyphemus | reverse complement strand
GAAATTAGGCATTAGAATTCGGACAAAGAGCAGATGATAAAAATAACACAAATTATATAAAATAAAACAGAGAATAAAGACTATTTTATAATAGTATGTATATCTTTGCTTTCACTTAGGTATCTACACCAAATCTTTGAAAACAGAGATGTTGTTAGGAGAGCAGCCACTATATGGTGAAAGAGAAACTGACTATTCAACTAATACTGGGTTTCCTTGAGCTTGTCATATTGTGATTAATTTGTTAATTTTGGAAGTAAAAAAAGGACATCTGATAGATTTAACTTACTTTACAAATGCCTTTACTGAATGCTTGAATCAATATATTATTATTATTTAGTGGTATTATATTTGT
>NW_013717402.1:0-355 GCF_000517525.1 Limulus polyphemus | reverse complement strand
ACATAGTAACAATAATATGATGTTTTGTTACCAAACACGTTTATAATGTACATAGTAGCATAATATGATGTTTTGTTACCAAACACGTTTATCAAAACATCATATTATGTTACTATTACCAAACACGTTTATAATGTACATAGTAACATGATATGATGTTTTGTTACTAAACACGTTTTATAATGTACATAGTAGCATAATATGATGTTTTGTTACTAAACACGTTTATAATGTACATAGTAACATAATATGATGTTTTGTTACCAAACACGTTTACAATGTACATAGTAGCATAATATGATGTTTTGTTACTAAACACGTTTATAATGTACATAGTAACATAATATGATGTTTT
>NW_013717401.1:0-355 GCF_000517525.1 Limulus polyphemus | reverse complement strand
GTCCAGTCCATTTAATTACGACAAAAGCGTTTTATTAGTTTTACTACAAGTTTTCCAACTTCATTTAACTAATGCTGTTGATAGGACTAAGTTCACAGTACTACAGTAAACGCTAACACAATAATTCCACGTAATTGTAAATTTTCTTTCGTGTATACGTTGCTCTCTTTTATCTCCTGTACTTTGTAGAAAGACAAACTCAGTATTCAGAAAACTGAAGGAAAAGAGAACCGTCTAACAAATTTGCTAACTCAATAATCAATCCTCACTGTAACAATCTCCAGAATCAATAACTATTTATTTTAGTGTTTTTATATGTTCAAGTAATTACATAAACTTTACTAAGGATTGTTTG
>NW_013717400.1:0-355 GCF_000517525.1 Limulus polyphemus | reverse complement strand
ACAAACATAGTTATAAATATACTTTGGTGTTGACGTGTATTCGGTCAGTTTTACTGCTCTCACTGATCATTCAACGTCTCACTTTGTTACAATATTAGAATAGTCGTCCTTTGTCCATGAAGCTGTGATACATCAGTTTATATAGTTCTTGTACTTGGAGTCTCATCTTGTGTTACAATATTAGAATAGTCGTCCTTTGTCCATGATGTTGTGATACATCAGTTTATATAGTTCTTGTACTTGGAGTCTCATCTTGTGTTACAATATTAGAATAGTCGTCCTTTGTCCATGAAGCTGTGATACATCAGTTTATATAGTACTTGTACTTGGTGTGTTATCTTGTGTTACAATATTA
>NW_013717399.1:0-355 GCF_000517525.1 Limulus polyphemus | reverse complement strand
CTTCATTAAGCTACAGACTCAAAATACACAATGGTAATTACATCAAGAATTTGATATACTCTATAACAAATGGCATTATGCAACTTGCAATACAAAACAACAACAAACAGGAGAAAATGAACAATATGTAATGCAAATCAAATCACACATATTAAAACAGATTTAAATCAAATGAAAAATTTGTATTATTTAGAGATGGAAGAAAAGTTTCTATGTATAGCATTTCTTTTATCAGAAGTTCAATTTCATACTTAGCTGTTGAGAGGATTTTTAAGTTTGAGAGAAAAATCAGATGGCCTATTTCTGCATTATGTTGGTAGATGATCGAGTTGGGAGGGTAGTAACTTTTCTTCCA
>NW_013717398.1:0-355 GCF_000517525.1 Limulus polyphemus | reverse complement strand
ACAACCTATCGTATACACGTGTATTGTCCAGTCCTCACGAAGGTCACAACCTATCGTATGCACGTGTACTGTCCAGTTCTAACGAAGGCCACAACCTATCGTATACACGTGTACTGTCCAATCTTAACGAAGGTCACAACCTATCGTATACACGTGTACTGTCCAGTTCTAATGAAGGTAACAATCTATCGTATATATGCACTGTCCACTTCTAACGAAGGTCACAACCTGTCGTATACATGTACTGTCCAGTTCTCATGAAGGTCACAACCTATCTTATACATGTACTGTCCAGTCCTCACGAAGGTCACAACCTATCGTATACACGTGTACTGTCCAGTCCTCACGAAGGTCA
>NW_013717397.1:0-355 GCF_000517525.1 Limulus polyphemus | reverse complement strand
GATAATGAATGAAACTATCTACTAACATTCTCTTTATTAACACCTGGATAATGAATGAAACTATCTACTCAGTTATTATGAATATAAAAGAAGCCGTTTACGTCATCAAAATGTTTAAGTAAAGAAAACGTAAAAGTGTTTTCTGTTTTTGATTATTGAAATTAACTTATGTAATACTTTCTTTAAGATACATGAATACACCTAGAGAGCGCTGTAGTAAAACACTCTCAGTTAACCCTATATCTCAGCTTCACGCTGTAGTAAAACACTCTCAGTTAACCCTATATCTCAGCTTCACGCTGTAGTAAAACACTCTCAGTTAATCCTATGTCTCAGCTTTACGCTGTAGTAAAAC
>NW_013717396.1:0-355 GCF_000517525.1 Limulus polyphemus | reverse complement strand
GACAAACGGTGGTTTTTCAAGATCATTTTCTTTGTGATTAAATGACAAACGATGGTTTATCAAGATAATTTTCTTTGAGATTAAATGACAAATGGTGGTTTTTCAAGATCCTTTCCTTTGTGATTAAATGACAAACAGTGGTTTTTCAAGATCATTTTCTTTGAGATTAAATGACAAACGGTGGTTTTTCAAGATCCTTTCCTTTGTGATTAAAATGACAAACGGTGGTTTTTCAAGATCCTTTCCTTTGTGGTTAAAATGACAAACGGTGGTTTATCAAGATCCTTTCCTTTGTGATTAAATGACAAACGGTGGTTTTTCAAGATCATTTTCTTTGAGATTAAATGACAAACGG
>NW_013717395.1:0-355 GCF_000517525.1 Limulus polyphemus | reverse complement strand
ATTTGTATTGATTTTGTTTTTGTGGGGAAACAAGTGTTTAATAATATAACCAAGTAATAATCTCGTCTCTTATCATGAAAATTTTAGAACAGTATATAGTATGGCCCGGCATGGATCATAGAAATGTCATGTAAAAAAGTTTCTTTTACTAAACTTTCAAAAATCATTTGTGTGATTTTTGTTGAAAGGTTAATATTGTTGAGGAAAAACATTGATTGAAACTTTCAGTGAATCTGGAGTTAAATGTTTTACTTAATAACAAATAACAATATAAAGTGACAGAACAAAGTAAAAATCCCTGTATAACTTTGAGTATGCCTATTTCGCTTATGTTCAAAATCTGAAATAAAGAAAG
>NW_013717394.1:0-355 GCF_000517525.1 Limulus polyphemus | reverse complement strand
TTAAAGTTAGAAAGTATGGTTATTGATTACACTTTACTCTAAGTTAGGAAGTATGGTTATTGATTACACTTTACTCAAAGTTAGAAAGTATGGTTCTAAGCTAGGAAGTATGGTTATTGATTACACTTTGCTCTAAGTTAGGAAGTATGGTTGTTGATTATACTTTACTCCAAGTTAGAAAGTATGGTTATTGATTATACTTTACTCTAAGTTAGAAAGTATGGTTATTGATTACACTTTACTCTAAGTTAGGAAGTATGGTTATTGATTCCACTTTACTCCAAGTTAGAAAGTATGGTTATTGATTATACTTTACTCTAAGTTAGGAAGTATGGTTATTGATTACACTTTACTC
>NW_013717393.1:0-355 GCF_000517525.1 Limulus polyphemus | reverse complement strand
TATATATATATATATATATATATATTTATATATAAATTAAGAAATTAGACTTGTAGAGAAAAATCACCATTAAAAACTATGGTAGTAATTTATTTACTTGGCGACGTTTCGAGCATACGCTCTTTTTCAAGCCAGAAACATGCCTGTCGTTTAGCCCCCCAGTGGCACAGCGGCATGTCTGCGGACTTATAACCCTAAAAACCGCGTTCCGATACCAGTGGTGGGCAGAGCACAGATAAACCTTCATACAGCTTTGCGCTTAACAACAACAACCTAGTCGGTTAATTTCTTTATTTTAACACCTTTCGCATTTTTCTACATATTATTTATGTATTCCCCCAGTAGCACAGCGGTA
>NW_013717392.1:0-355 GCF_000517525.1 Limulus polyphemus | reverse complement strand
CAATATGTGTGACTAACCTAACCAGTAGTGTACAGTATAAAACAATATGTGGAACTAACCTAACCTGTAGTGTACAGTATCAAACAATATGTGTAACTAACCTAACCAGTAGTGTACAGTATAAAACAATATGTGGAACTAACCTAACCTGTAGTGTACAGTATAAAACAATATGTGGAACTAACCTAACCTGTAGTGTACAGTATCAAACAATATGTGTAACTAACCTAACCGATAGTGAACAGTATCAAAGAATATGTGGATCTAACCAGTAGTGAACAGTATAAAACAATATGTGGAACTAACTTAACCGATAGTGAACAGTATAAAACAATATGTGGACCTAACCAGTAGG
>NW_013717391.1:0-355 GCF_000517525.1 Limulus polyphemus | reverse complement strand
ATAGTTATGTTATGTACAGTATAGTTTAAATAGTTCTGTTATATACAGTACAGTACAGTTTAACTAGTTCTGTTACATACAGTATAGTTTAAATAGTTCTGTTATATACAATACAGTTTATCTAGTTATGTTATATACAGTACAGTTTAAATAGTTCTGTTATATACAGTACAGTTTAAATAGTTCTGTTATATACGGCACAGTTTAAATAGTTCTGTTATATACAGTATAGTTTAAGTAGTTCTGTTATATACAGTACAGTTTAACTAGTTCTGTTATATACAGTAGTTTAAATAGTTATGTTATATACAGTGCAGTTTAAATAGTTCTGTTATATACAGTACAGTTCAACTAG
>NW_013717390.1:0-355 GCF_000517525.1 Limulus polyphemus | reverse complement strand
ACCAGTGCCTTCCCTCTAGTCTTTCATTGCTAAATTAGGGACATCTAGTGCAGATAGCCCTCGTGTAGCTTTACACGAAATTCAAAATAAACAAACTTTTCAAGTATAGAATATATTTAAATTGTAATAGTTAAGTGTCAGAAATAATTAAGTTTTTGAACATAATCAGGGATGATACATGGCCACCATTTTGTAGATTTCCACCATTTATATTATCAAATGGTGATTCACCCAGTTCATTTAAATCTTGTAAGGAAAATACTGGAAAAGTGGTGGTGTCGGAGATAAACTACTAGTAGGCTTGATCTAAGATGCCTTACCTGCTTTGATATATATATATATATATATATATATA
>NW_013717389.1:0-355 GCF_000517525.1 Limulus polyphemus | reverse complement strand
CCTTAGATTTTAAATACAACTGTTGACATTATTCCTTAGATTTTAAATAGAACTGTTGACATTATTCCTTAGATTTTAAATACAACTGTTGGCGTTATTCCTTAGATTTTAAATAGAACTGCTGACATTATTCCTTAGATTTTAAATAGAACTGCTGACATTATTCCTTAGATTTTAAATAGAACTGTTGACATTATTCCTTAGATTTTAAATAGAATTGTTGGCATTATTCCTTAGATTTTAAATAGAAATGTTGACATTATTCCTTAGATTTTAAATAGAACTGTTGACATTATTCCTTAGATTTTAAATACAACTGTTGGCGTTATTCCTTAGATTTTAAATACAACTGTTG
>NW_013717388.1:0-355 GCF_000517525.1 Limulus polyphemus | reverse complement strand
TAGTAAATTAAAGACAATAACAGTCCCGAGAAATTTATGAGCTATAACAATATAAATTAAATACAAGAACAGACCCCATAGATGTAAGAGCTATTACAATGTAAATTAATGAAAAAAACCAGTCCTGAGAGATGTCACAGCTATTACAATGTAAATTAAAGACAACAACAGTCCCGAGAAATAAATGAGCTATAACAATTTAAATTAAATACAAGAACAGTCCCGAGAGATGTAAGAGCTTTAACAGTATAAAATAAATACAATAACAGACCCGAGAGATGTAAGAGCTTTAACAGTATATATTAAAGACAATAACAGTACCGAGAGATGTAAGAGATATTACAATATAATTAAA
>NW_013717387.1:0-355 GCF_000517525.1 Limulus polyphemus | reverse complement strand
TATAACCTGGTATGGCGGTGAGAGAATGATGGTTATACCATTATTCTTACATAATATCACCACCAGTTTATACCTGTTTAAAATCTAAGTTCTATGTTGTGTAACCTGGTATGGCGGTGAGAGAATGATGTTTATAGCACCATTCTTACATAATATCTCCACCAGTTTATACCTGTTTAAAATCTAAGTTCTATATTGTATAACCTGGTATGGCGGTGAGAGAATGATGGTTATACCATTATTCTTACATAATATCACCACCAGTTTATATCTATTTAAAATATAATTTCTATGTTGTATAACCTGGTATAGCAGTGAGAGAATGGTGGTTATACCATTATTCTTACATAATATC
>NW_013717386.1:0-355 GCF_000517525.1 Limulus polyphemus | reverse complement strand
ATTCTGTTTCGTTATAATCTAGACACTAACACTGAACGTATTATATATTTCGTTATAATTTAGACACTAACACTGAACGTATTATATATTTCGTTATAATCTAGACACTAACACTGAACGTATTATATATTTCGTTATAATCTAGACACTAACACTGAACGTATTATATGTTTCGTTATAATCTAGACACTGACACTGAACGTATTATATATTTCGTTATAATCTAGACACTAACACTGAACGTATTATATGTTTCGTTATAATCTAGACACTAACACTGAACGTATTCTATGTTTCGTTATAATCTAGACACTAACACTGAACGTATTATATATTTCGTTATAATCTAGACACT
>NW_013717385.1:0-355 GCF_000517525.1 Limulus polyphemus | reverse complement strand
CTTACTGTAGTACATCAACAATACTAATATAAAGTTTACTGTAGAACGTCAACGATATCAATATAAAGTTTACTGTAGAATACTTATAATAGCAACATAAAGTTTATTGTAGAACGTCAACGATATCAATATAAAGTTTACTGTAGAACATCAACAATAACAATATAAAGTTTACTGTAGAATATCAACAATAACAAAATAAAGTTTACTGTAGAACGTCAACGATATCAATATAAAGTTTACTGTAGAACATCAACAATAACAATATAAAATTTACGGTAGAATATCAACAATAACAATATAAAGTTTACTGTGGAACGTCAATGAATATCAATATAAAGTTTACTGTAGAATA
>NW_013717384.1:0-355 GCF_000517525.1 Limulus polyphemus | reverse complement strand
GTAAACAAGATTAATTCTACCGTGTCTACCAAACTTAAGTTATCTAGTAAACAAGATTGATTCTACCATATCTACCAAACTTAAGTTTTCTAGTAAAAAAGAGTGTTTTTACCATATCTACCAAACTTAAGTTGTCTAGTAAACAAGATTGTTTCTACCATATCTACCAAACTTAAGTTGTCTAGTAAACAAGATTGTTTCTACCATATCTACCAAACTTAAGTTGTCTAGTAAACAAGATTGATTCTACCATATATACCAAACTTAAGTTCTCTAGTAAACAAGATTGATTCTACCATATCTACCAAACTTAAGTTGTCTAGTAAACAAGATTGATTCTACCATATCTACCGAA
>NW_013717383.1:0-355 GCF_000517525.1 Limulus polyphemus | reverse complement strand
GTAGTTCACAGTAGGTGAGTTATTATCTATTCAGTGGTTATTTAGTGTGTGGGACAACATTTGTGTTGTAGTGACCCAAGTATTTCTGTTGTGTTTCTAAAAACCCTTGTTACTCATTTCAAGGGTGTTTGGGATTGTGAAATAATTTTAAAACAAAAGTAATACAATCTCTTCTATTCTTAAGAGCTTATGTTTTTATATGTATTCATCCATTCAGGACTCTTACATTTTCATTAACCTTTGCATTTGCCCAAGCCACAGTTTCACTTTCTGTGCTAGAGCTCTATCTAGTGAATGGTTAAAGTAAAACATAACATATTCATCCTTAATTTTGAACGATGTGACCAAATGGTTT
>NW_013717382.1:0-355 GCF_000517525.1 Limulus polyphemus | reverse complement strand
TTAATATCTACAAGTAGTAAATAGTTTGGATCACTGTACTAATATCTACAAGTAGTAAATAGTTTGAATCACTGTACTAATATCTACAAGTAGTACATAGTTTGAATCACTGTACTAATATCCACAAGTAGTACATACTTTCAATCATTGTATTAATATCTATAAGTAGTAAATAGTTTGAATCACTGTACTAATATCTACAAGTAGTAAATAGTTTGAATCACTGTACCAATATCTACAAGTAGTAAATAGTTTGAATCACTGTACTAATATCTACAAGTAGTAAATAGTTTTAATCACTGTACTAATATCTACAAGTAGTACTTAGTTTGAATGACTGTACTAATATCTACAA
>NW_013717381.1:0-355 GCF_000517525.1 Limulus polyphemus | reverse complement strand
TATATGTAAATACTTCTCATCCTCACTATATGTAAATACTTCTCATCTTACTATGTGTAAATACTTCTCATCTTACTATATGTAAATACTTCTTACCTTACTATATGTAAATACTTCTCATCTCACTATATGTAAATACTTCTCATCTTACTATATGTAAATACTTCTCATCTTACTATGTGTAAATACTTCTCACCTTGCTATATGTAAATACTTCTCATCTCACTATATGTAAATACTTCTCATCTCACTATATGTAAATACTTCTTACCTTACTATATGTAAATACTTCTCATCTCACTATATGTAAATACTTCTCATCTCACTATATGTAAATACTTCTCATCTCACTATA
>NW_013717380.1:0-355 GCF_000517525.1 Limulus polyphemus | reverse complement strand
GTTAGTTATATAAATGTTTCTAACTTTATTGTATTAGTGAATAAACTACTAGTTAGTTATATCAATGTTTCTAAATTTATTGTACTAGTGAATAAGCTACTAGTTAGTTATATAAATGTTTCTAACATTATTGTATTAGTGAATAAACTACTAGTTAGTTATATAAATGTTTCTAACATTATTGTACTAGTGAACAAACTACTAGTTAGTTATATAAATGTTTCTAACTTTATTGTATTAGTGAATAAACTACTAGTTAGTTATATAAATGTTTCTAACTTTATTGTATTAGTGAATAAACTACTAGTTAATTATATCAATGTTTCTAGATTTATTGTATTAGTGAATAAGCTAC
>NW_013717379.1:0-355 GCF_000517525.1 Limulus polyphemus | reverse complement strand
TTAAAACAAAGCCACAGAGGCTTTTGGTAACTGTTGATGATTGTTACAAAACAAAGCCACAGAGGCTTTTGGTAACTGTTGATGATAGTTACAAAACAAAGCCACAGAGGCTTTTGGTAACTGTTGATGATAGTTACAAAACAAAGTCACACAGACTTTTTGTAACTGTTGATGATTGTTACAAAACAAAGTCACACAGGCTTTTAGTAATTGTTACTGACTATTAAAACAAAGTCACACAGATTTTTTGTAACTGTTGATGATTGTTACAAAACAAAGTCACACAGACTTTAGTAACTGTTGACGATTGTTACAAAACAAAGTCACACAGGCTTTTAGTAATTGTTACTGACTA
>NW_013717378.1:0-355 GCF_000517525.1 Limulus polyphemus | reverse complement strand
GCCAACAATACTCAGAAACAAGGTTATGTCAACAATATTCAGAACAAGGTTATGTCAACAATATGTAGAACAATGGTATGCCAACAATATTCAGAACAAGGTTATGCCAACAATACGCAGAACAAGGTTATGCCAACAATACACAGAAACAAGGTTATGTCAACAATATTCAGAACAAGGTTATGTCAACAATACTCAGAAACAAGGTTATGCCAACAATACGCAGAACAAGGTTATGCCAACAATACACAGAAACAAGATTATGTCAACAATATTCAGAACAAGGTTATGTCAACAATACTCAGAAACAAGGTTACGCCAACAATACGCAGAACAAGGTTATGCCAACAATACT
>NW_013717377.1:0-355 GCF_000517525.1 Limulus polyphemus | reverse complement strand
CAAATGGTAATTCTTGCTCATGATCCAAATGGTAATTCTCGCTCGTGATCCAAATGGTAATTCTCGCTCGTGATACAAATGGTAATTCTTGCTCATGATCCAAATGGTAATTCTTGCTCGTGATCCAAATGATAATTCTTGCTCATATTCCAAATGGTAATTCTCGCTCGTGATCCAAATGGTAATTCTTGCTCATAATCCAAATGGTAATTCTCGCTCGTGATCCAAATGGTAATTCTCGCTCGTGATCCAAATGGTAATTCTCGCTCGTGATCCAAATGATAATTCTCGCTCATGATCCAAATGGTAATTCTCGCTCGTGATCCAAATGATAATTCTCGCTCATGATCCAAAT
>NW_013717376.1:0-355 GCF_000517525.1 Limulus polyphemus | reverse complement strand
AGTCATCTCAACATTTTATCATCCCATTATTTATCAGTCATCTCAACATTTTATCATCCCATTATTTATCAGTCACCTCAACATTTTATCATATCATTATTTGACAGTCATCTCAACATTTTATCATCCCATTAGTTAACAGTCATCTCAACATTTTTTCATCTCATTATTTATCAGACATCTCAACATTTTATCATCTCATTTTTTATCAGTCATCTCAACATTTTATCATCTCACTATTTAAAAGTAATCTCAACATTTTATCATCCCATTATTTATTAGTCATATCAACATTTGATCATCCCATTATTTAACAGTCATCTCAACAATTATCATCCCATTATTTATCAGTCAT
>NW_013717375.1:0-355 GCF_000517525.1 Limulus polyphemus | reverse complement strand
GGTATGCAATTTCATTCCACCGCGAGGTGGACTAGCAGGCCGATAGAGGGCAACGCCCTCTTTAAGACCAGGTGATGTGATCAAAGGAAAAAGGTGATCATGATGAACGAGTAAGGGACGAAACCATCATCAATGGAGAAGGACGATATCTATCTATTTATAGAAAACGTAGCGGTATCTAAGGTTATGTGTAGAAAGAAAAGTTAGATGATTACGCTAATTGTAGGAAGATCCGGCATTGGGCGTTCATCTGAGCCGGGCAAGGCGTAACTTCCTTTATAAACAAACAATATTTCTTGCGAGTTCCCGGCACGAAAGTTCTTATGGTGCTTGTTAATCTTCTAACGGGAGGATA
>NW_013717374.1:0-355 GCF_000517525.1 Limulus polyphemus | reverse complement strand
ATACTGTACCCTATCCCTGGTGCAGGAAATACTCTACAAACTGTACCCTATCCCTAGGTGCAGTAAATACTCTACATATTGTACCTTTCCCTGGTGTAGTAAATACTCTAAATAGTGTACTCTATTCCTGGTGCGGTAAATACTCTACATAGTGTACCGTATACCTGATGTAGTAAATACTCTACATACTGTACCCTATCCCTGGTGCAATAAATACTCTACATAGTGTACCCTATCTCTTTTGTAGTAAATACTCGACATATTGTACCTTTCCCTGGTGTAGTAAATACTCTAAATAGTGTACTCTATTCCTGGTGCATTAAATACTCTACATAGTGTACCCTATCCCTGGATT
>NW_013717373.1:0-355 GCF_000517525.1 Limulus polyphemus | reverse complement strand
CATCGTAATTAGATTGAAAGATTTCATGGGTCATTGTAATTAGATTGAAATATTTCATATATCATCGTAATTAGATTGAAAGATTTCATGGGTAATCGTAATTAGATTGAAAGATTTCATGGGTCATCGTAATTAGATTGAAAGATTTCATGGGTCATCGTAATTAGATTGAAAGATTTCATGGGTCATTGTAATTAGATTGAAATATTTCATAGATCATCGTAATTAGATTGAAAGATTTCATGGGTCATCGTAATTAGATTGAAAGATTTCATGGGTCATTGTAATTAGATTGAAATATTTCATAATCATCGTAATTAGATTGAAAGATTTCATGGGTCATCGTAATTAAATT
>NW_013717372.1:0-355 GCF_000517525.1 Limulus polyphemus | reverse complement strand
GTCTTGTTCACTCATTGTTAGGTAATGTAACATTTAATGGTAACAATAATACATTTAAAGTCTTTTTCACTCATTGTTAGGTAATGTAACATTTAATGGTAACAATAATACATTTAAAGTCTTTTTCACTCATTGTTAGGTAATGTAACATTTAATGGTAACAATAATACATTTAAAGTCTTGTTCACTCATTGTTAGGTAATGTAACATTTAATGGTAACACTAATACATTTAAAGTCTTGTTCACTCATTGTTAGGTAACATAACACTTAATGATAAAAATGACACGTTTAAAGTCCTGTTCTTGCATTGTTAGGTTAATATAACATTCAGTGATAACAATAATACATTTAAA
>NW_013717371.1:0-355 GCF_000517525.1 Limulus polyphemus | reverse complement strand
TCTGTTTGGTGTATATATATATATTATGTTCTATTTGGTATAGTGTATTAGGTGTTAGTTAGTGTAGTGTATGCAGTGAATTAAGGTCTGTTTGGTGTATATATATATATATATATATTATGTTCTATTTGGTATAGTGTATTAAGTGTTAGTTAGTGTGGTGTATGCAGTAAATTTAGGTCTGTTTGGTGTATATATATATATATTATGTTCTATTTGATTTACTGTAGTACGTTTTGTTAGTGTAGTGTACGTAGTGAATTAAGGTCTGTTTGGTGTATATATATATATTATGTTCTATTTGTTATATAGTGTATTAAGTTTTAATTAATGTGATGTATGTAGTGAATTAAGG
>NW_013717370.1:0-355 GCF_000517525.1 Limulus polyphemus | reverse complement strand
GTGACCAGTTATCAACTGTTATGTACTAGTAGGTTCTCTGTGATCAGTTATTTATCAACCATTTTGTACTAGTAGGTTCTCTGTGACCAGTTATCAACCATTTTGTACTAGTAGGTTCTCTGTGACCAGTTATCAACTGTTATGTACTAGTAGGTTCTCTGTGATCAGTTATCAACCATTATGTATTAGTAGGTTCTCTGTGATCAGTTACTTATCAACCATTTTGTATTAGTTGGTTCTCTGTGATCAGTTATCAACCAATATGTATTAGTAGGTTCTCTGTGATCAGTTATCAACCATTATGTATTAGTAGGTTCTCTGTGATCAGTTATTTATCAATCATTATGTATTAGTA
>NW_013717369.1:0-355 GCF_000517525.1 Limulus polyphemus | reverse complement strand
TGCCACCATAGTTCCTCCATACATTCATGGTAATAAAATCACAGTGCCACAATAGTTCCTCCACAGTTTCATCGTAATGTAATCACGATGCCACCATAGTTTCTCCACATATTTATGTAATATAATCATGGTTTCACCATATTTCTTTCACAGATTCATGGTAATGTAATCATGGTGCCACAATAGTTCCTCTACATTATCATTTTAATGTAATCACGATGCCACAATTATTCCACCATAGATTCATGGTAGTGTAACCACGATGCCACCATACTTCCTCCACAGATTCATGGTAAAGTAATCACGGTGCCACAATAGTTCCTCCACAGATTCATGGTAATGTAGCCATAGTGTC
>NW_013717368.1:0-355 GCF_000517525.1 Limulus polyphemus | reverse complement strand
TACAAAACTGTCCTCCACTCAGGTCAATATATACAAAACTGTCCTCCACTCAGGTCAATATATACAACACTGTACTCCACTCAGGTCAATATATACAAACTGTATTCTACTCAGGTCAATATATACAAAACTGTACTCCACTCAGATCAATATATACAAAACTGTACTTCACTCAGGTCAATATATACAAAACTGTACTCCACTCAGGTCAATATATACAAAACTGTACTCCACTCGGGTCAATATATACAAAACTGTACTTCACTCAGGTCAATATATACAAAACTGTACTTCACTCAGGTCAATATATACAAAACTGTCCTTCACTCAGGTCAATATATACAAACTGTATTCT
>NW_013717367.1:0-355 GCF_000517525.1 Limulus polyphemus | reverse complement strand
CAATGTAACTAAGTTCTGGTTAAAAATACACGAGGAAGTAAGTTACTACACAATGTAACTAAGTTCTGGATAAGAAATACACGAGGAAGTAAGTTACGACAGAATGTAACTAAGTACTGGATAAAAAATACACGAGGAAGTAAGTTACTACACAATGTAACTAAGTTCTGGATAAAAAATACACGAGGAAGTAAGTTACTACAGAATGTAACTAAGTACTGGATAAAAATGCACGAGGAAGTAAGTTACTACACAATGTAACTAAGTTCTGGATAAAAAATACACGAGGAAGTAAGTTACTACACAATGTAACTAAGTTCTGGATAAAAAATACACGAGGAAGTAAGTTACTACA
>NW_013717366.1:0-355 GCF_000517525.1 Limulus polyphemus | reverse complement strand
AATGTATATATAGATAAATACAGATATACATATAAATGTATATATAGCTAAAATACAGATATACATATGAATGTATATATAGATAAAATACAGATATACATATAAATGTATATATAGCTAAAATACAGATATACATATGAATGTATATATAGATAAAATACAGATATACATATAAATGTATATATAGCTAAAATACAGATATACATATGAATGTATATATAGATAAAATACAGATATACATATAAATGTATATATAGCTAAAATACAGATATACATATGAATGTATATATAGATAAAATACAGATATACATATAAATGTATATATAGATAAAATACAGATATACATCAGAATGTA
>NW_013717365.1:0-355 GCF_000517525.1 Limulus polyphemus | reverse complement strand
TACTACAAGCTGTAGTTATAGACGTATCACATTTCTGTGGTATTAAATGTGTTGACCATGTCACACACCTGTACTACAAGCTGTAGTTATAAACGTATCACATTTCTGTAGTATTAAATGTGTTGACCATGTCACACACCTGTACTACAAGCTGTAGTTATAAACGTATCACATTTCTGTAGTATTAAATGTGTTTACCAAGTCACACACCTGTACTACAAGCTGTAGTTATAGACGTATCACATTTCTGTGGTATTAAGTGTGTTTACCACGTCACACACCTGTACTACAAGCTGTAGTTATAAACGTATCATATTTCTATAGTATTAAGTGTGTTTACCACGTCACACACCTG
>NW_013717364.1:0-355 GCF_000517525.1 Limulus polyphemus | reverse complement strand
GTCATGTGTAGGGTTACCAAACTTGTCACGTTACATGTGAAGGAAAGTTCTGTCATTTATAGGGTTACCAAACTTGTCACGTTACAAGTGAAGGAAAGTTCTGTCATGTATAGGGTTACCAAACTTGTCACGTGACAAGTGGAGGAAAGTTTTGTCATGGATAGGGTTACCAAACTTGTCACGTGACAAGTGGAGGAAGTTATATCATGTATAGGGTTACCAAACTTGTCACGTTACAAGTGAAGGAAAGTTCTGTCATCGATAGGGTTACCAAACTTGTCACGTGACAAGTGGAGGAAAGTTATGTCATGGATAGAGTTACCAAACTTGTCACGTGACAAGTGGAGGAAAGTTA
>NW_013717363.1:0-355 GCF_000517525.1 Limulus polyphemus | reverse complement strand
GCCAAGTTATATCAACTTTGAAGATTACAAACTTGCTGGTGGTTGTCTATGCCAAGTTACATCAACTTTGAAGATTACAAACTTGCTGGTGGTTGTCTATGCCAAGTTATATCCAACTTTGAAGATTAGAAACTTGCTGGTGGTTGTCTATGCCAAGTTACGTCAACTCTCAAGAGGACCAAACTGTTGCTTGCCCTAAAGAAGTTTTACTTACAAGATGAGGTGTGGTTTATCCTAAAATGTGTATTAGGTTTCATCTACCCATACTTATTCATGTAATTAATAATAATACTTACTGCTGAAGTTTCCTAGCCACATCCACAAAGACTATTTTGTACATAAACACTTTGATCTA
>NW_013717362.1:0-355 GCF_000517525.1 Limulus polyphemus | reverse complement strand
TATATATATATATATATATATATAGTGTTGCGTCAGCGAGTCACATGACCACTGTGGCGCCCTCTAGTTCTAGAACTATCTTAACAATATATAATATTTAAGGTTAATTATACTCTATCGATCATTGAAACTTTTTGTGCATAGTTTTCATTGTTGGTTTTTCAATATTCTATTGTTTTCACTGCATCTTTGGCCTTTTTGTTTCTTCTGATTTTTCTTTTCTTTTTCTTTGTTGTCATTTCTTTATGCTTTAGTTTTTCCTGCATTTTTCACATTTTGTTATCGTTTCTCTGGCATTTAGTCTTATCTACATTTTTCTCTAGCATCTAGTTTTTCGTTAAATTTATTAACGTTA
>NW_013717361.1:0-355 GCF_000517525.1 Limulus polyphemus | reverse complement strand
TGAGCATCCTGCCAGCAGTCTTTCTTGTTCTTCATTTCATAACGAGTTAGGAAAAAATTTTGCCTGTTAAAAAATACAACTTCATTGTAAATAAATCCCAAAAAAACATCACGCCTTTTTCCTCTACATTTAAATAATATATTTCAAAGGCTACAAAATATAAATAAAATCTCTATATGCTTTAAAAGCAAAATTTCCAACATGTTTTTAAAGTCGTGATTCACTGAACACGTTTTCTGGATTCAGCGAAACGCGTCGTCTGCAATGGAAATGATAAATATAGTATTATAAGAAGTTCAACTGCCAGACTTTCTGTGTCAGAACTACAAGAAGTTCAACTACTAGGATTTCTGCA
>NW_013717360.1:0-355 GCF_000517525.1 Limulus polyphemus | reverse complement strand
TCTAGGATATAAACTTACAATATCTTCAGGTGACGTATTATCTAGTGTCAGAGTTCTAGGATATAAACTATACAATATCTTACTCTGACACTAGATAATATGTCACCTGTCTAGGATATAAACTATACAATATCTTATTCTTACACTAGATAATACGTCACCTATCTAGGATATAAACTATACAATATCTTACTCTGACACTAGATAATACGTCACCTGTCTAGGATATAAATTTTACAATATCTTATTCTTACACTAGATGATACGTCACCTGTCTAGGATATAAACTTTACAATATCTTACTCTGACACTAGATGATACGTCACCTGTCTAGGATATAAACTTACAATATCTT
>NW_013717359.1:0-355 GCF_000517525.1 Limulus polyphemus | reverse complement strand
TTTAGCTATGAATATTTTAAATGAGAATGTTCAATGAAAATTTAGCTATTAATGTATGTATTGAGAGTTTTGACTGAAAATCTAACTCTAAATATATGGATTGAGAGTGTTGACTGAAACTTAGCTATGAATATTTGGATTGAGAATGTTCAAAGATAATTTATCAACGAATTATATGTATTGATAGTGTTGACTAAAAATTTAGCTATGAATATTTGGATTGAGAGTGTTGACTGAAGATTTAGTTGTGAATACATGGATTGAGAGTGTTGACTGAGAATTTAGCTATGAATATATGGATTTAGAGTGTCGACTGAGAATTTAGCTATGAATATATGGATTGAGATTGTTGACT
>NW_013717358.1:0-355 GCF_000517525.1 Limulus polyphemus | reverse complement strand
GCAACAGTTATAATCACCTAGTATAACAAGTTTCATGTAAAGAACAGCAACAGTTATAATCACCCAGTATAACAAGTTTCATGTAAAGAACGGTAACAGTTATAATCACCCAGTATAACAAGTTTCATGTAAAGAACGGTAACAGTTATAATCAACCAGTATAACAAGTTTCATGTAAAGAACGGTAACAGTTACAATCAACCAGTATAACAAGTTTCATGTAAAGAACGGCAACAGTTATAATCACCCAGTATAACAAGTTTGGTGTAAAGAACAACAACAGTTATAATCACCCAGTATAACAAGTTTTATGTAAAGAACGGCAACAGTTATAATCACCCAGTATAACAAGTTT
>NW_013717357.1:0-355 GCF_000517525.1 Limulus polyphemus | reverse complement strand
TATCACTTTAAGATATACACTGTCACTCCCACATATTACTTTAATATATACACTGTCTCTCCCACATATCACTTTAATATATACACTGTCACTCCCACATATCACTTTAATATATACACGGTCACTCCCACATATCACTTTAAGACATATCACTTTAAGATATACACTGTCACTCCCACATATCACTTTAAGAGGGAGTGACAGTGTATATATCACTTTAAGATATACACTGTCACTCCCACATATTACTTTAATATATACACTGTCTCTCCCACATATCACTTTAATATATACACTGTCACTCCCACATATCACTTTAATATATACACGGTCACTCCCACATATCACTTTAAGA
>NW_013717356.1:0-355 GCF_000517525.1 Limulus polyphemus | reverse complement strand
AAGCAAGTTTACAAATATGAAACCTCCACTCCTACAGATCTTTCAATTAGTTTACAGATATGAAACCTCAACTCCTTCACATCTTTCAGATATGTTTACCGATACGAAACCTCCACTCCTACAATATTTTAAGTTAGTTTACAAATATGAAACCTCCACTCCTACAGATCTTTCAAGTTAGTTTACAGATATGAAACGTCAACTCCTACAGGTTTAGATATGAAATCTCACCTCCTACACACCTTTCAAGTACGTTTATATATATGAAACCTCAACTCTAGATATGAAATCTCACCTCCTACACATCTTTCAAGTAAGTTTACAGATATGAAACCTCAACTTCTACAGATATTTT
>NW_013717355.1:0-355 GCF_000517525.1 Limulus polyphemus | reverse complement strand
TCATAGTTAACATATTGACTAAATCACAGCCATTTCAACTTCTTGTCCCCAAAAAAACAAAAAACAAATAAACCAGGAGCCAGGTGTTGCCCAGCGGTTATGGTGCATGGGCTGTAACTTCGATAATTCGTGGTTCGCGAGAACTGTTGCCTAAAAAAAAAAACGTGGTCTACATTTAGTGGCTGTGGTTGCACTATAGGAATGACAGCTAAATGCTATTATACCATCAGACAATGGCTGCTGTTGGCCAGCTGCCTTCTTTAGAGATGGCTTGGATGGTTGTGCACAGATAGCCGTAGTGAATCTTTATGCGAAATTCTGAAACAACCATAAATAAAGCTTGTCTTTATTACTG
>NW_013717354.1:0-355 GCF_000517525.1 Limulus polyphemus | reverse complement strand
GACCTTCAGGTCTTCAGACCAAATAATTAGTTACAAAGAACAATAAAAGATATACCATATTTGTTTCTGTACTAGTGACCCTCAGGTCTTCAGATCAAATAATTAATTACAAAGAACAATAAAAGATATACCATATTTGTTTCTGTACTAGTGACCTTCAGGTCTTCAGACCAAATAATTAATTACAAAGAACAATAAATAATATACCATATTTGTTTCTGTACTAGTGACCTTCAGGTCTTCAGACCAAATAATTAATTACAAAGAACAATAAAATATATACCATATTTGTTTCTGTACTAGTGACCTTCAGGTCCTCAGAACAAATAATAATTACAAAGAACAATAAAAGATA
>NW_013717353.1:0-355 GCF_000517525.1 Limulus polyphemus | reverse complement strand
ATAGTGACAACAACAACATTTATAAACTTGTTCCTGATTCTGATAGTCTTCACACACAACAATTCTGAAGTACGGTGACAACAACAACATTTATAAACTTGTTCCTGATTCTGATAGTCTTCACACACAACAGGTCTGAAGCATAGTGACAACAACAACATTTATAAACTTGTTCCTGATTCTGATAGTCTTCACACACAACAATTCTGAAGCATAGTGACAACAACAACATTTATAAACTTGTTCCTGATTCTGATAGTCTTCACACACAACAATTCTGAAGCATAGTGACAACAACAACATTTATAAACTTGTTCCTGATTCTGATAGTCTTCACACACAACAATTCTGAAGC
>NW_013717352.1:0-355 GCF_000517525.1 Limulus polyphemus | reverse complement strand
ACTTCCTACGTGGGTTTCAACATGTAGCACACTTCATTTCATTTTCAGACTTTCTACGTGGGTTTCAACATGTAGCACATTTCATTTTATTTTCAGACTTTCTACGTGGGTTTCAACATGTAGCACACTTCATTTAATTTTCAGACTTCCTACGTGGTTTTCAACATGTAGCACACTTCATATTATTTTCAGACTTCCTACGTGGTTTTCAACATGTAGCACACTTCATATTATTTTCAGACTTCCTACGTGGTTTTCAACATGTAGCACACTTCATTTTATTTTCAGACTTCCTACGTGGGTTTCAATATGTAGCACACTTCATTTTATTTTCATTCTTCCTACGTAGGTTTCA
>NW_013717351.1:0-355 GCF_000517525.1 Limulus polyphemus | reverse complement strand
ACTTAAGTATTACAAACATTACGAAGAACGACAGTAATTGTACTGCAATAGGACATAACGAATAGCTTTCTTACATTTTTAAACACTAAACTCGTAATCTAGGAACGTTAAGCACTTTGAATATCAAAAGTGGTAGTTATTTTTACAAACAGACTAACTTTAATTTTGCAAGTTCTCAATCCCATTTTGTTTGTTATCCAAAAATTATCTACCGTTTCTATGTGTTTCTCCTTTCTAACTATCTTCTGGTTCATTTTCCCTATCGTTATGAAAAAGATTCTATACCGACATAATTATTCAAGTTCTTATATGGTATCGAGTTTCTTAGTTTTTTCGTTTTAAGCGTGTTTTTCCC
>NW_013717350.1:0-355 GCF_000517525.1 Limulus polyphemus | reverse complement strand
ACAACACCACCAACACACTGCAATTTCTAATCCATATATCCAGAGTATATATAAAAAAAACAAGTACGCATCAATAAGTTGAACAGGGGGTAAGGAAACAAGCAAAATAATGGCAGCGTATTTAACACCGAATCGTAGATACACATTTTACCGATACAAGTCCATGGTTGATTAGATAAATTGTCTATAATACAATTTATTATATGTATTACTGTTTTTCTACGTATGTTTAAGCTATGGAGTACTAGCTTTATTCGAATACGAAAGTTAGCAGACTGGAAGTTCGACCTTTCGTATCTGTTAGTGGATGTTTCCTGATTTATCTGGCAATCGGTACTGTACTAAACTTTGGAAA
>NW_013717349.1:0-355 GCF_000517525.1 Limulus polyphemus | reverse complement strand
TTGTCCCAATATTGTTATATTGTTATTGAAAGCTGGATGTAGAACAGCAATATTAGTTTATTATTTAAAACTTCAATTGTACCAACATTGTTATATTGTTATTGAAAGCTAGATATAGAACAGTAATATTAGTTTATTATTTCAAACTTCAATTGTACCAATATTGTTATATTGTTATTGAAAGCTGGATGTAGAACAGCAATATTAGTTTATTATTTAAAACTTCAATTGTACCAACATTGTTATATTGTTAATGAAAGCTAGATATAGAACAGCAATATTAGTTTATTATTTAAAACTTCAATTGTACCAACATTGTTATATTGTTAATGAAAGCTAGATATATAACAGCAAT
>NW_013717348.1:0-355 GCF_000517525.1 Limulus polyphemus | reverse complement strand
GTTTACCATGTATATATAAATATGTATATGGTTGTGAATGTTTCATTAGAAGTTTTATTAACCATATATGTATATATCGTGGGAATGATTAATCAGAAGTATTTATTTACCATATATATATATATCAATGTGAATGTTTAATCAGAAAATTTATTTACCATATATATATCGTTGTGGATTTTAATCAGAAGTTTTTTTTACCGTATATATATATATCGTTGAGACTGTATTATCAGAAATTTTTATTTACCATATAGATTTTGTTGTGAATTTTTAATGAGAAATTTTTATTTACCATATATATGTATATGTATCATTGTAAGTGTTTAATTGGAAGTTTTTTACCATATTTATA
>NW_013717347.1:0-355 GCF_000517525.1 Limulus polyphemus | reverse complement strand
GATCAATCAGCCCCAAACTTGACACAGTGATACAGGATGACATGTGGAAGGTCATGAGGGGGATAGGACCCCATCTAATTCTATATTTATAGAATTCTTGAAAACAGTACGTCTTTCTTTTCAGTACTGGTACCTTTATATATTGTTATTGTACTTTTAATGAGCCAGTGGCATAGCGGTATGTCTGCGGACTTATATTTCACCAACGGACAGTTACAAACCAGCTTTTATTTCACCAACGGACAGTTACTAACCAGCTTTTATTTCACCAACGGACAGTTACAAACCAACTTTTATTTCACCAACGGACAGTTACTCCAGCTTTAATTTCACCAACGGACAGTTAAAAACCAGC
>NW_013717346.1:0-355 GCF_000517525.1 Limulus polyphemus | reverse complement strand
GTTTGTTGCTAGAAGACGTAACAATATAAGATGTGTGTTAGTGTAATAATATATGTTTGTTGCTAGAGGACATAACAATATATAATGTGTGTGTGTACTATAATAATATATGTTTGTTGCTAGAGGACGTAACAATATATAATGTGTGTTACTGTAATAATATATGTTTGTTGATAGAGGACGTAACAATATATAATGTGTGTACTATAATAATATATGTTTGTTGCTATAGGACGTAACAATATATAATGTGTGTGTACTATAATAATATATGTTTGTTGCTAGAAGACGTAACAATATAAGATGTGTGTTAGTGTAATAATATATGTTTGTTGCTAGAGGACATAACAATATA
>NW_013717345.1:0-355 GCF_000517525.1 Limulus polyphemus | reverse complement strand
ACGAAATGCAAAACTGAAAATTTGTATGTATATCCCCATAGACCCAACAAACCTTCATGCCAAATTTGGTGAAGATCCAAGGGGGCTAAGTAGTGGTAAAAAACGCTCATAAAAACCGCAAAACTGAAAATTTTGTATGTATCCCCGAATGGACCTAATGAACATCCATAGCAATTCTGGTGATAAGTCAGCCACACCCTGCGAATTATTTACATAGAAATACAACAATCAATAGACAGTACTATTATATTTATATAGATAAACATATTCCTTATTGAAAGAAAAATGTAGCTGCAAGTAAAAAGAAAGGGGGTGTTGCATCAGCGAGTCACATGACTACAGTGACGCCACGTTT
>NW_013717344.1:0-355 GCF_000517525.1 Limulus polyphemus | reverse complement strand
TGTTTTCTCCTCTTGTAAATTGTTATAGGAAGAGTAGGGCACATCAATTGGTTGTTACAAGAGGAGGACACATCAATATGGTTGTTACAAGAGGAGAACACGTCAATACGGTTGTTATAAGAGGAGTAGGACACACCAATATGATTATTACAAGAGGAGAAAACATCAATATGGTTGTTATAAGAGGAGTAGGACACACCAATATGATTATTACAAGAGAAGAAAACATCAATACGGTTGTTATAAGAGGAGTAGGACACACCAATATGATTATTACAAGAGAAGAAAACATCAATATGGTTGTTATAAGAGGAGTAGGACACACCAATATGATTACATATTGATGTGTCCTACT
>NW_013717343.1:0-355 GCF_000517525.1 Limulus polyphemus | reverse complement strand
CTACTAATTGATTTTTCATTGCGGAATTTGCAAAATCTCGACAAAAAAATTTTTTGACCAAAAAATCGATAGGCTAACCCCTTACAGTTTTTTCAAAAAATCGAAAATCTGCCCTAAAAACCGTAATTCTCAATATTTCTGGATGAAATTCACAAAGAATACTTGAAATGGTCCTACTAATTGATTTCCATTGCGAATTTGCAAAATCTCGACAAAAAATTTTTTGACCAAAAAAATCGATAGGCTAACCCCTTACAGTTTTTTCAAAAAATCGAAAATCGGCCCTAAAAACCGTAATTCTCAATATTTCTGGATGAAATTCACAAAGAATACTTGAAATGGTCCTATCAATTGA
>NW_013717342.1:0-355 GCF_000517525.1 Limulus polyphemus | reverse complement strand
ATGTAACCATCCAGCCGCGGTCAAAAATGAGTGATTCTCTCTAGTACACAAGGCAGCTTGTATCTCTCACTTTCTATCGGTTTAAAAAGCAGGTACTTTTATATAAAAGTTGATTATTAGACGCAGAAACATATGGTTATGAATTTAGATGAGCATTTGTAGTGTTAGGTGGGCAACAAGATGCTGGTGTAAACTAATTGTACTTATATAGAAATGAAACTAACGTTATGTTATGATAAAACTGTATAAATGTGGCACGAATCAAAGTATCTATTCCGTGTAGGTGTTATCTCTGCTAACTGTATGAATGTGGCACGAACCAAAGTATCTATTCCGTGTAGGTGTTATCTCTGCT
>NW_013717341.1:0-355 GCF_000517525.1 Limulus polyphemus | reverse complement strand
TTTATACAATATCAAAACTTAATCTCAACAACTTTGGTTTCATTCCTTGCATTTCTAAATTATACAAACCAATCAGTATGCTAAATAAAACAAAATGTAATTACCTAACCACAAAATAGCTTTATTCACACCAAATGGATATTTCATGTCCCCACCTATGAGACCAGAGTTGTCCAAAAGATCACAGGATTAAACTTCTGCTGCTTAGAGGTAGAGATCTAGGTGATCCTGTATGTATCAATACATTATATAAAATAACTTCAATTAATTATATTTTAACCTTGAGAGGTTAACAATAAGAAATCATCACCATAGACAGATCTTATTTTCAACATGTAGTAAAGATTATATTACC
>NW_013717340.1:0-355 GCF_000517525.1 Limulus polyphemus | reverse complement strand
GGTTTAATGGCTATTTATGTGCTATCGTTTGCTATACATTTTTGTTCTAGAAAGCTCTTTAAGCAGGCTGGGATAAACAAATACAGTTGTGGTTTAATGGCTATTTATGTGCTATCGTTTGCTATACATTTTGTTCTAGAAAGCTCTTTAAGCAGGCTGGGATAAACAAATACAGTTGTGGTTTAATGGCTATTTATGTGCTATCGTTTGCTATACATTTTGTTCTAGAAACAACGATACTTTCTTAAATTACTGCAGCTACTTTGGTTTTCTAAAGCAACTTCAGTTTTTTCTTAAGAGACTTCAAAATGGAGGATGTTTGTTTGTTTGTTTGTTTTGAATTTCGTGCATAGCT
>NW_013717339.1:0-355 GCF_000517525.1 Limulus polyphemus | reverse complement strand
GACATTACCATTCATATACTTTGTCTTGGTTATGTGGTATTTTGCCTAAATATTGTTGGATTCTGACTGACTCTATTGTATTTCATGTCAGAACTGCTGTGCTTCCTTCAGCTAAGTAGTGACCCTTATTACAGCTATGTCTGTCTGTGTGATAATTGAGCTTCCTTCAGCCCCAGTAACTGTCAATGTCAGGCATGGGCTTTTGTCTGACTCTTTGGTAATTTCATGTAAAGAGTTATTAAGCTTCCTTCAGACCAGTAGTAATTATCATTATAGTATTTGGGCTTCATCTGACCCTGTGGTAATTGCATGTAAAGAGTTAGAAAGTTTCCTTCAGACCAGTAGTGACTATCGT
>NW_013717338.1:0-355 GCF_000517525.1 Limulus polyphemus | reverse complement strand
TACACTAATATTATTATAAATGCACATTAAAGTTAGCGTGATTTAGTAAGCATGTATACATAATATTATTATAAATTCACATTAAAATTAGCGTGATTTAGTCAGCATGTATGCACTAACGATTTCTGTTGAATGGTTTTGTTTGTTTGGTTGAAGTTAAGCACAAAGCTACACAATGGGCTATCTGTGCTCTGCACACAACACGTATCAATACCCGGTTACTAGCGTTTAAAGTCCGCAGAAATGCAGCTGCTGCACGTGGGGGGGGGGGGAAGTTTTTGTTGAATGTGGCACTTGAACCTACAATCACTGGCAACCTGGTGGGGGCAAAAATGCCTGACTTAATTATTTTTAC
>NW_013717337.1:0-355 GCF_000517525.1 Limulus polyphemus | reverse complement strand
GTCATCAATAGTGGTTAGTGGCCTAGATAATCAGTTAGGCTATAGTCATCAATAGTGGTTAGTGGCCTAGATAATCAGTTAGGCTATAGTCATCAATAGTGGTTAGTGGCCTAGATAATCAGTTAGGCTATAGTCATCAATAGTGGTTAGTGGCCTAGATAATCAGTTAGGCTATAGTCATCAATAGTGGTTAGTGGCCTACATAATCAGTTAGGCTATCTTCATCAATAGTGGTTAGTGGCCTACATAATCAGTTAGGCTATCTTCATCAATAGTGGTTAGTGGCCTACATAATCAGTTAGGCTATCTTCATCAATAGTGGTTAGTGGCCTACATAATCAGTTAGGCTATCTTC
>NW_013717336.1:0-355 GCF_000517525.1 Limulus polyphemus | reverse complement strand
AATATAAAAACATGGAATAATAGTAGTATAATGGAATATAAAAACTTGAAATAATAGTAGCATGATGGAATATAAAAACCTGAAATAATAGTGGCATGATGGAGTATAAAAACATGGAATAATAGCAGTATGATGGAATATAAAAACTTGAAATAATAGTGGCGTGATGGAATATAAAAAACTTGAAAAAATAGTAGCATGATGGAATATAACAAACTTGAAATAATAGTAGTATGATGGAATATAAAAACATGGAATAATAGTAGTATGATGGAAAATGAAAACTTGAAATAATAGTAGCATAATGGAATAAAAAACATGAAATAATAATAAAAGCGTGATGGAATAAAAAACA
>NW_013717335.1:0-355 GCF_000517525.1 Limulus polyphemus | reverse complement strand
ATGGTAACATACTCTAGAGTACAAGTATTTCATATATATGTACCATATGGTAACATACCCTAGAGTACAAGTATTTTACTGTTTTACCAGTTTGTAACATACCCTAGAGTACAAGTATTTCACTGTTTTATTAGATTTTAACATACCCTAGAGTACAAGTATTTCACTGTTTTTTTAGATTGTAACATACCCTAGAGTACAAGTATTTCACTATTTTATTCGATTTTAACATAGCCTAGAGTACAAGTATTTCACCGTTTTACCAGATTTTAACATAGCCTCAATTAAAAGTATTTCACTATTTTACCAGATTGTAACATAGTCTTGAGTACAAGTATTTCATTGTTTTACCAGA
>NW_013717334.1:0-355 GCF_000517525.1 Limulus polyphemus | reverse complement strand
GGGATATACTCACTCATCTCAAATAACTGAACTATACAATCTAAAAAAATGTAAAAATGTAAGGTTGGGATATACTCACTCATCTCAAATAACTGAACTATACAATCTAAAAAAATGTAAAAATGTAAGGTTGGGATATACTCACTCATCTCAAATAACTGAATTATACACACAACTATTCAAGTTGCTTGTAAACTTAATAAACTTAACATTTTATTGTAATATCATCAATTACTGAGTAACCTAATGTATTTTTCAAGTTTTAAATATTTCAACGTTTATTCTGACTTATAAAAATATACAGATAGTTTTTTAATTGCACTAACTATAATGTTGTATGACACAATAAAAAAGA
>NW_013717333.1:0-355 GCF_000517525.1 Limulus polyphemus | reverse complement strand
GATTAAACCAAGTTCGTGTTATTCTATAGTATTATTTTGAGTATTAAAATACTTCAAAAGGGGTCAACATGCTAAGGATAATTTACTATAACGAAAGCATCTTAAACATACCCCAAAAACATAATGTCTTGAAACTCAAATAGCAATCTTTCAATCAATGTTTAACCTAACAAAGAATGTACAGTAGATCGATTTACCCAAAACATTTGTTTATATTTTAATTCAAAAGTCTTACATTAAATCATAAGTATAGGTAGTATTATCTTTTGTGCATTACTCCATTTTATTGAAATAATCGTGGGTCAATAAATATCACATTATATTTCCATTCTTAGAATTATTCTATGCTCCTATC
>NW_013717332.1:0-355 GCF_000517525.1 Limulus polyphemus | reverse complement strand
AGAGGTGGTTTACAGTGCTTGGGTAGGTCTTGGGAAGTTGTGTTTAGTATTTGGAGAGGTCTTAGGAGGTTGTGTGAAGTGTTTGTATAGGTCTTGGGAGGTTGTGTTTAGTATTTGGATAGGTCTTGGGAGGTTGTGTGAAGTGTTTGTATAGGTCTTGAGAGATTGTGTTTATTATTTGGATAGGGCTTGGGAGGTGGTTTACAGTGCTTGGCTAGGTCTTGGAAGGTTGTGTTTAGTATTTGGAGAGGTATTGGGAGGTGGTTTTCAGTGCGTGGGTAGGTCTTGGGAGGTGGTGTGAAGTGTTTGGATAGGTCTTGAAGGTGGTGCATAGTGTTTAAGTAGGTCTCGGGAT
>NW_013717331.1:0-355 GCF_000517525.1 Limulus polyphemus | reverse complement strand
TATACTGGTTTGAAGTATACAGTTGTTTATATACTGGTTTGAAGTATACCAGTTGTTTATATACTGGTTTGAAGTATACAGTTGTTTATATACTGGTTTGAAGTATACAGTTGTTTCTATACTGGTTTGAAGTATACAATTGTTTATATACTGGTTTGAAGTATACAGTTGTTTCTATACCGGTTTGAAGTATACAGTTGTTTATATACCGGTTTGAAGTATACAGTTGTTTATATACTGGTTTGAAGTATACAGTTGTTTATATACTGGTTTAAAGTATACAGTTGTTTATATACTGGTATGAAGTATACAGTTGTTTATATACTGGTTTAAAGTATACAGTTGTTTATATACT
>NW_013717330.1:0-355 GCF_000517525.1 Limulus polyphemus | reverse complement strand
TGGGATTATTTCAACCTATTGGTGGAGGTATTCATTAGGTCTGGGAGTATTTCAACCTATTAGTGCAGGTGTTCATTAGGACTGAGAGTATTTCAACCTATTAGTGGAGGTATTCATTAGGACTGGGGTTATTTCAACCTATTAATGGAGGTATCCATTAGGACTGGGGTTATTTCAATCTATTGGTGGAGGTATTCATTAGGACTGGGGTTATTTCAACCTATTAATGGAGGTATTCATTAGGACTGGGGTTATTTCAACCTATTGGTGGAGGTATTCATTAGAACTGGGGGTTATTTCAATCTATTAGTGGAGGTATTTATTAGGACTGAGATTATTTCAACCTATTACTGGA
>NW_013717329.1:0-355 GCF_000517525.1 Limulus polyphemus | reverse complement strand
TACACAGCATATAACCCGATTTGACTTTGCTCTAAAAACAAAAAACAAACATATATATGCGCCATTAGTTTACTGGTATCATGTATGAGTCGCGTTCTATGTACCCGATGGGACAACGGTAAGTTTACGGACTTAAAATAGTTACATCCGTTACTCTTTTCCCCGCAGTGGACACAGAAGATAGTCAAATGTGGTTTTGTTCTAAAACACAACAATAACATTTATATATATAAAGAATTACATTTATGTAATACACGCTGTTTAAGAAAGCAACAACTCGAGTTAGTAAAACGAAAAAGGTGAGCTTGCTGAAGAAACAACAATCCTTTTTATGAATATGTACAAGACAAAAAAA
>NW_013717328.1:0-355 GCF_000517525.1 Limulus polyphemus | reverse complement strand
ACTAAGTGTAGTATGGTGTCTGTGATGTCTTCAGATTAGACTATGTGTAGTATGGTGTCTTCAGATTAGACTGAGTGTAGTATGGTGTCTTCAGATTAGACTAAGTGTTGTATGGTGTCTTCAGATTAGACTATGTGTTGTCCATACTACACTAGTCTAATCTGAAGACACCATTGTCTTCAGATTAGACTAACTAATCTGAAGACACCATACTACACACTATGTGTAGTATGATGTCTTCAGATTAGACTGAGTGTTGTATGGTGTCTTCAGATTAGACTGAGTGTTGTATGGTGTCTTCAGATTAGACTATGTGTAGTATGGTGTCTTCAGATTAGACTATGTGTAGTATGGT
>NW_013717327.1:0-355 GCF_000517525.1 Limulus polyphemus | reverse complement strand
TTGTTGCAGTTACTGGATACGTCATACATATTTATATTTTAATCAAGGTGGTTACTTATCATCATCACACTGCCTGTACCCTAAGGGTGGATTATTACAATGCCCCCCTCACTGGTAACTATAGAAGGTGCGGGTACGGGGGTTTTTACTCTTGTCATTATCACACTTATCATCATCACTCTTGTCATCATCACACTTATCATCATCACTCTTGTCATCATCACTCTTGTCATCATCATACTTATCATCATCACGATTTTTACCACAAGCTAAATATTCGAGAAGCGGATTTGTTGTTTCCAAGCCTTAAAGTTACAAACAGCCATTTCCTTAAATCCTTAACCGCTGTTTGTCT
>NW_013717326.1:0-355 GCF_000517525.1 Limulus polyphemus | reverse complement strand
CTTTGCGTTTATTAGACAATAAATCACCCACAACAAACAGCATGTTGTTCTAAAAACGTGAATGCATGTTTTATAGGATACTATCCTAACACATTTAAGTGCTAGCAGTTCATGCTTCTTTACTCAAAGTTTGTTTGTTTGTTTTGAATTTCGCGCAAAGCTACACGAGGGCTATCATCACCACCCACCGCCAACTCTTGGGCTACTCTTTTAACTACGAATTGTGGGATTGCCCGTCACATTAAAACGTCCCCATGAGTGAAAGGGCGAGCATGTTTGGTGTGACGGGGATTCGAACTCTTACAACGAAAAAGTAGACAGTTGCCACTGTAGTTCTCGTCAGGATATATTATTT
>NW_013717325.1:0-355 GCF_000517525.1 Limulus polyphemus | reverse complement strand
TGTAACAGGAATTAATCAATGTTTTATGTAGAGGAAAGAACATCAGTAGTCTAATGTAACAGGAATTAATCAATGTTTTATGTAGAGGAAAGAACATCAGTAGTCTAATGTAACAGGAATCAAACAATGTTTTATGTAGAGGAAAGAACATCAGTAGTCTAATGTAATAGGAATCAAACAATGTTTTTATGTAGAGAAAAGAACACGAGCAGTCTAATGTAACAGGAATTAAACAATGTTTTATGTAGAGGAAAGAACACGAGCAGTATAATGTAACAGGAATTAAACAATGTTTTATGTAGAGGAAAGAACATCAGTAGTCTAATGTAACAGGAATTAAACAATGTTTTATGAA
>NW_013717324.1:0-355 GCF_000517525.1 Limulus polyphemus | reverse complement strand
AGTAGTTACTATCTATATAAAAGAAGAAAACTAAACTAACATTCTGAAACGTTTCAAACGTAGTAGTTACTATCTATATAAAAAAAGAAGAAAAACTAAAACTAACATTCTGAAACGTTTCAAACGTAGTAGTTACTATCTATATGGAAGAAAAACTAAAACTAACATTCTGAAACGTTTCAAACGTAGTAGTTACTATCTATATAAAAAAGAAGAAAAAACTAAAACTAACATTCTGAAACGTTTCAAACGTAGTAGTTACTATCTATATAAAAAAGAAGAAAAACTAAAACTAACATTCTGAAACGTTTCAAACGTAGTAGTTACTATCTATATAAAAAAGAAGAAAAAAACT
>NW_013717323.1:0-355 GCF_000517525.1 Limulus polyphemus | reverse complement strand
GGTACAGTTATACATTCACTGTTACCTTTACACCGGTACAGTTATACATTCACTGTTACCTTTACACAGGTACAGTTATACATTCACTGTTACCTTTAACAGGTACAGTTATACATTCACTGTTACCTTTACACCGGTAAAGTTATACATTCACTGTTACCTTTACACCAGTACAGTTATACATTCACTGTTACCTTTACACCGGTACAGTTATACATTCACTGTTACCTTTACACCGGTACAGTTATACATTCACTGTTACCTTTACACCGGTACAGTTATACATTCACTGTTACCTTTAACAGGTACAGTTATACATTCACTGTTACCTTTACACCGGTAAAGTTATACATTC
>NW_013717322.1:0-355 GCF_000517525.1 Limulus polyphemus | reverse complement strand
GCCTATTCTGAAGCTGGATCACAGTGGATAGAACAACCTATTCTGATACTGGATCACAATGGAAAGAACAGCCTATTCTGAAGCTGGATCACAATAGATAGTACAACCTATTCTGAAGGTGAATTACAATAGATAGTACAACCTATTCTGAAGGTGAATTACAGTGGGTAAAACGGCCTATTCTGAAACTGTATCACTATAGCTAGTACAGTCTATTCTAAAGCTGTATCACTATAGCTAGTACAGTCTATTCTGAAACTGTATCACAATAGCTAGTACAGTCTATTCTAAAGCTGTATCACTATTGCTAGTACAGTCTATTCTAAAGCTGTATCACTATAGCTAGTACAGTCTC
>NW_013717321.1:0-355 GCF_000517525.1 Limulus polyphemus | reverse complement strand
ACCATAGATGGACACAGGAGAAGGAACATCATCCTGACCATAGCTGGACATAGGAGAAGGAACATCATGCTGTCCATAGCTGGACACAGGACAAGGAACATCATGCTGTCCATAGATGGACACAGGACAATGAACATCATTCTGACCATAGATGGACACAGAGAAAAGAGCATCATTCTAGCCATAGCTGGACACAGGAGAAGGAACATCATGCTGTCCATAGCTGGACACAGGAAAAGGAACATCATGCTGTCCATAGATGGATACAGGACAAGGATCATCATTCTGACCATAGTTGGACACAGGACAAGGATCATCATTCTCACCATAGCTGGACACAGGACAAGGATCATCA
>NW_013717320.1:0-355 GCF_000517525.1 Limulus polyphemus | reverse complement strand
GTTTTATTTTTAAAATTTTAAATACAAAATTTCTTTACTAAACAGTTTAGCAATAACATATTTCTAACACCAGTTGTTTATTCTTTATGTCATAATACAGGTGATAATGATAAAATAAACTCATATTTCTCCATGTAACAAGCTGCTGACTACTAGAGTGCAACTATCTTCAGGCTTAAGTGACTGACTTCTTTTATTTCAATCACATGGTTAAGGAACTCACAAGAGGTTATGAATGAAACTTTGTTACATATGAATTGTTGTAAAATGTACTTGTCAATAACTTATACATATATATACAGGAATCTCTCAATTAGTGCGGTTAATGTGTTCTTTAAAAAGAGCCGCTCTAATC
>NW_013717319.1:0-355 GCF_000517525.1 Limulus polyphemus | reverse complement strand
CCATTGTAGCTTCTACTGTATAACTGAAGTTAATGTACCATAAGTAAGGAAACATGTTCAAGATATACATTAACTTCAGTCCATAAGTATTGAACATGTTTCCATTGTGGCTTCTACTGTATCACTGAAGTTAATGTACCATAAGTACTGAACAAGTTTCCATTGTGACTTCTACTGTATAACTGAAGTTAATGTACCACAAGTATTGAACATGTTTCCATTGTGGCTTCTACTGTATCACTGAAGTTAATGTACCATAAGTACTGAACATGTTCCATTGTGGCTTCTACTGTATCACTGAAGTTAATGTACCACAAGTATTGAACATGTTTCCATTGTGGCTTCTACTGTATCA
>NW_013717318.1:0-355 GCF_000517525.1 Limulus polyphemus | reverse complement strand
CATTTTGTTTCAGTATTTAACTTTAAGTACACGTGCCATTTTGTTTCAGTATTTAACTGTAAGTTACTGAAACAAAATGTCACGTGTACTTACAGTTAAATACTGAAACAAAATGGCACGTGTCGTGACCTTTTGTTTCAGTATTTAACTGTACGTACATGTAACCTTTTGTTTCAGTATTTAACTGTAAGTACACGCGATCTTTTGTTTCAGTATTTAACTGTAAGTACACGTGACATTTTGTTTCAGTATTTAACTGTAAGTACACGTGACATTTTGTTTCAGTATTTAACTGTACGTACATGTAACCTTTTGTTTCAGTATTTAACTGTAAGTACACGTGATCTTTTGTTTC
>NW_013717317.1:0-355 GCF_000517525.1 Limulus polyphemus | reverse complement strand
AAGAAAAAATGCAGGCCAAGTGTGAGGGGAGGGTTTTTTTTCCTTAAAACAAAAAACTATCTATTCCCTCGTAAACTTGTGTCATTTGAACATGACAAGAAAAGGAAGGAAACAGCAATGAAGTAAGGTTAGACCATTAGCATGAAAGCCTTTTATAAACTTATATATAAACTTACAAATACCTGGATTTACAGTATAATAATTCTTATATATAAACTTATAGATACCTGGATTTACAGTATAATAATTCTTATATATAAACTTACAAATACCTGGATTTACAGTATAATAATTCTTATATATAAACTTACAAATACCTGGATTTACAGTATAATAATTCTTATATATAAACTTA
>NW_013717316.1:0-355 GCF_000517525.1 Limulus polyphemus | reverse complement strand
TACATGTTAATTGTGTTAAACTGATTTACTAACTAAGAGGTAATTAATTGGTCTGTAAGATACATGTTAATTGTGTTAAACTGTTTACTAACTAATGGATAATTAATTGGTCTGTAAGATACATGTTAATTGTTTTAAACTGTTTACTAACTAAGAGGTAATTAATTGGTCTGTAAGATACATGTTAATTGTGTTAAACTGTTTACTAACTAAGAGGTAATTAATTGGTTTGTAAGATACATGTTAATTGTGTTAAACTGTTTACTAACTAAGAGGTAATTAATTGGTCTGTAAGATACATGTTAATTGTGTTAAACTGATACTAACTAAGAGATAATTAATTGGTCTGTAAGAT
>NW_013717315.1:0-355 GCF_000517525.1 Limulus polyphemus | reverse complement strand
ACCAATGACAAATGAACTGTTATAAAAGGGACATTAATGAACTACAAAAACACCAATAACAAATGAACTGCATTATTTGGTTCATTCAAGTCTATTAATGAATCGACTTAAACATTGGTTCATGAACACAATTTACACTTTACTGATTATTAAGGAACTAATTAGTATAACGTTGAAAGGAAGACTTGTAAATTATGGTTATATTTACACGAAACACCCACGATTAGCTTCCTACATTCTGGTTATATATATATATATTTACACGAAACACCCACGATTAGCTTCCTACATTCTGGTTATATATATTTACACGAAACACCCACGATTAGCTTCCTACATTCTGGTTATATATATT
>NW_013717314.1:0-355 GCF_000517525.1 Limulus polyphemus | reverse complement strand
TTTTTCAAGAGAAAACAACTTCATAGATCTTGACTCTCCAACTCTTCTTTTTCCAAGAGAAAACAACTTCATAGATCTTGACTCTCCAACATTTCTTATTTTTTTCAAGATAAAATAACTTCTTAGATCTTGACTCTCTAGCTTGTTTTTCAAGAGAAAACAATTTCACAGATTTTAACCTTCTTTCGTATGACAATCATACCATCCTAGAAACCTTCTCCAACAATTCAACGTCCTTCCTGAGGTAAGGAGCCCAAATCTAAACAAAATTCCATACTTAAAGTTCAAATGTGTAAAACCATGAGAAATACTATAACATAGCACAGATAGTCATAAAGCAAATAAAGTGGTCAGG
>NW_013717313.1:0-355 GCF_000517525.1 Limulus polyphemus | reverse complement strand
TACCTTTACCCTACCAGTGCCCACTGGCTACTTACTGTAACTTTACCCTACCAGTGCCCATCAGGGTTGTGACCCAGCTGATACTTAGGTAGCCGAATAGGAGCAGTGGTCCTGCTACTTACTGTAACTCGATCACACAGTGCTCACCGGCTACTTACTGTAACTCTGCTCTACCAGTGCCTACTGGCTACTTACTGTAACTCTGCTCTACCAGTGCCTACTGGCTACTTACTGTTACTCTACTTTATCATTTCCCACCAGCTACTTACTGTTACTCTACTTTATCATTTCCCACCAGCTACTTACTATAACCATACCCTACCAGTGCACACCAGCTACTTACTGTAACTCGACC
>NW_013717312.1:0-355 GCF_000517525.1 Limulus polyphemus | reverse complement strand
TATATATATATATATATATATATATATATAAAACCTTCACAAAATAAAGGTGAACATAAAATGGACCTTCCCGGCATTTCAATGGTCCACGCACGTTACCAGAGCGATTTTACATAAAGGGTAATAAAAGTTTACACAAATGACGTCATATATTCTGGCTAAAAGCTCGTGACTTATTCGGTGAAATATACTTTATTCTTAACCGACTATCATCGTCGTTTTTGAAGTATTGTTTTAAAAGTCTTCCAAATATTTGAACGCAAGAAACGGTGACACCGTGTTTTATCACTGTGGTGGGAATTGTTACCGATTTTCTAAGAAGGGATTACCGTATTTTTCGAGGTATAAGACGCAC
>NW_013717311.1:0-355 GCF_000517525.1 Limulus polyphemus | reverse complement strand
CCTGGTAACATTGACCTGTCCTCCTGGTTATAATGAGACATGTTCCTGTTGAAATTCACCTGTCTTCCTGATTATAATGACACATGTTACTGGTAACTTTGACCTGTCTTCCTAATTATAATGAGACATTTTCTAGGTAACATTGACCTATATTCCTGCTTATAATGAGACATGTTCCTGGTAACTTTGACCTGTCTTCCTGTATATAATGAGACATGTTCTTGGTAACATTGACCTGTCTTACTAGTTATAATGACATGTTCCTGGTAACATTAACCTGTTTTCCTGGTTATAATGAGACATGTTCCTGGTAACATTGATTTATCTTCCTAATTATAATGAGCCATCATCCAGG
>NW_013717310.1:0-355 GCF_000517525.1 Limulus polyphemus | reverse complement strand
TTAACCTTTAGAAGCAAGTCGACCACCTTTTCTAACGCATGTATGTAAGGTGTTGTACAGCTTAACCTTTAGAAGCAAGTCGACCACCTTTCCTAATGCATGTGTGTAAGGTGTTGTACAGCTTAACCTTTAGAAGCAAGTCGACCAACCTTTCTAACGCATGTGTGTAAGGTGTTGTACAGCTTAACCTTTAGAAGCAAGTCGACCACCTTTTCTAACGCATGTGTGTAAGGTGTTGTACAGCTTAACCTTTAGAAGCAAGTCGACCAACTTTTATAACGCATGTTCTATTTTGGCAAAGCTTATAAGACCTATTTTTGGTCTGGGAAACATGATGTGATTGAGTTATGTTTAC
>NW_013717309.1:0-355 GCF_000517525.1 Limulus polyphemus | reverse complement strand
AAATATGTTTGAAAATCTAGTGGAGGTCCATATGTAATTCTAGGCTTCTTATTATCTGTATACTTTAGTTAGTCTTATGTTAAGAGATACTTTAGGTTGTAAATTATGTAAATATGTTTGAAAATCTAGTGGAGGTCCATATGTAATTCTAGGCTTGTTATTATCTGTATACTTTAGTTAGTCTCATGTTATTTGTCTTATGTTAAGAGATAGTTTAGGTTGTAAATTATGTAAATATGTTTGAAAATCTAATGGAGGTCCATATGTAATTCTAGGCTTGTTATTATCTTTATACTCTAGTTAGTTTTATGTTATTTGTCTTATGTTAAGAGATAGTTTAGGTTGTAAATTATGT
>NW_013717308.1:0-356 GCF_000517525.1 Limulus polyphemus | reverse complement strand
TTGATGTTGATGATGTGTATAACAAACGATTGTGATATTGATGATGTGTATAACATAAACGATTGTGATGTTGATGATGTGTATAACATAAATGATTGTGATGTTGATGATGTGTATACTATAAATTATTGTGATGTTGATGATGTGTATACTATATATAATTGTGATGTTGATGATGTATATACTATATATGATTGTGATGTTGATGATGTGTATACTATAAATGATTGTGATGTTGATGATGTGTATACTATATATAATTGTGATGTTGCTGATGTGTATACTATATATAATTGTGATGTTGATGATGTGTATACTATAAATGGTTGTGATGTTGATGATGTGTATAACATAAA
>NW_013717307.1:0-356 GCF_000517525.1 Limulus polyphemus | reverse complement strand
ATATATATCGTTGAAAATAGTGTAATCAGAAGTTTTTATTTAACACATATATATATAAATCGTTGTAAATATTTAATCAGAAGTTTTTATATACCATATATATATATATATATATATATCGTTGTAAAAGTTCAATCAGAAGTTTTTATTTATCATATATGTATATATCGTTGTGAATGGTTAATCAGAAGTTTTTATTTACCATATATGTATATTTATATATACATATGTATATATCGTTGTGAATGTTTAATAAGGAGTTTTTATTTACCATATACATATATATATATATATATATATATCGATGTGTATGTTTAATCAGAAATTTTATTTACCATATATAGATATATATATAT
>NW_013717306.1:0-356 GCF_000517525.1 Limulus polyphemus | reverse complement strand
GTTAAGATAGACTCGTTTCTAGTCTTTGTGGGCCCAAATTAAAAATGGATCTCTACGGTTCATGGAACAAAAGTTAGTATAGTCCTGTCTCTGGCCTCTATGTACCGAAACTTAGAATAGTCTTATTTCTAGTCTCCGTGGTCCAAAAGATAGAATAAGAAGTATGTGTAGTTTCCTTAGGCCAAAAGTGGAAATAGATGTTTTCTAAATTTTGTTATTCTTTTTTCCTAATTTCTTTTACCCAATTAAAGATGTGTTTATTGTTTTGTTTTGTTAACGTTTCTCGCAGTTTTTTAAACGTTCACTATTTCTATTGTTTTGATATTCTTTTAACAGCTTTAATAGATCAGCAATGC
>NW_013717305.1:0-356 GCF_000517525.1 Limulus polyphemus | reverse complement strand
GTGAGAACTATTTATTAGATACAATATTGTTGAAGTCCTTAGCAAGGTAACGTGAGCACTATTTATTAGATACAGTGTTTTTGAAGTCCTTAGCAAGGTAACGTGTGAACTATTTATCAGACACAATATTGTTGAAGTCCTCAGCAAGGTAACGTGAGCCCTATTATTAGACACAATATTGTTGAAGTCCTTAGCAAGGTAACGTGAGAACTATTTATTATATACAATATTGTTGAAGTCCCTAGCAAGGTAACGTGAGAACTATTTATTATATACAATATTGTTGAAGTCCTTAGCAATGTGACGTGAGAACTATTTATTATATACAATATTGTTTAAGTCCCTAGCAAGGTAAC
>NW_013717304.1:0-356 GCF_000517525.1 Limulus polyphemus | reverse complement strand
TAACAACCACCATGTCTGTCTAACAGCCCCTTTTTCTGTCTAACAACCACCATGTCTGTCTAATAGCCCCCTTTTCTATCAAACAGCCCCTATTTCTGTCTAACAACCCCTATTTTGTCTAACAGCTCATATTTCTATCAAACAGCCCCTATTTCTGTCTAACAGCCCCTGTTTCTGTCTAACAACCACCATGTCTGTCTAATAACCCCTTTTTCTGTTTAACAACCCCTATTTCTGTCTAACAACCATTTCTGTCTAACAGCCCCAATTCCTGTCTAACAACCACCATGTCTATCTAACAGCCCCTTTTTCTGTCTAACAACCCCTATTTTTGTCTAACAGCCACTATTTCTGTG
>NW_013717303.1:0-356 GCF_000517525.1 Limulus polyphemus | reverse complement strand
GTAATTACAACAGTACGTACGTCACTGAGTGTCCCAGTACAATATACTTATCGTCAAATGCCACTCAGCATTTTCCTACATAACGTTTGGTGTGAAATGTAAATCTTTCAACTATTATTTACATCTAGTTCTAGCATCTTCCAACGACATGAGTGTTATTAGGTAAGCCTTTTCCATCGTAATGCACTCCATCAAGTATAAACCTATTTTCCTACATAACGTTTGGTGTGAAATGTAAATCTTTCAACTATTATTTACATCTAGTTCTAGCATCTTCCAACGACATGAGTGTTATTAGGTAAGCCTTTTCCATCGTAATGCACTCCATCAAGTATAAACCTATTTTTCAACATCAT
>NW_013717302.1:0-356 GCF_000517525.1 Limulus polyphemus | reverse complement strand
GTGCCTTCCCTCTAGTCTTTGACTGCTAAGTTAGGGACGGCTAACGTAGATAGTCCTTGTGTAGCTTTGCACGAAATTCAAACCAAACCAAACTTACTTATCATCTGCTATCCCACACTGTATTATAGTAACTACTTAAAAGAAATATGTATTTTTTTAATATGACAGTGTTTTCTTTATTCACGGTTTATCACATATTATATGCCAAATAATTAAAATTCCCGCCTCTTGACTTATTCCTTTTTCTCTGTATGAGTTCAGTTTTACTAGGTAACTGGAATGAGAATCGTTCTAAGTAACTAAACAAGTAAACATTTCAAAGGTAGTTTATCAGTGAAAACATATCAAAATAACCA
>NW_013717301.1:0-356 GCF_000517525.1 Limulus polyphemus | reverse complement strand
TTTAATGTCTTATAATGCGAAACTGTAAACACAACTTTATGCAAATTAGATAAAATTATTAATTTTAAGACTTTGATTGTTATTATAAAGTTAACGTCATGTTGCTCTATCTGAGCAATTATCATACCGACGTGCCTCCTGTTGCCACTTTGTGGCCCTAAGAACACTCCCCTTTGCTAACATCTGGCGAAGTGTCACGGCAGAATGACAACTTCCGCCGGTTTAGTGCAGGGGTAACAACTGGCATTTATCAGATTAGGCTTCGTTATAAACTGATATATCACTAAATATACGACTTTTGATTCTAATAGATCGGAGAGATGAAGACAACAATTATTATATTTTGATGCTTACAA
>NW_013717300.1:0-356 GCF_000517525.1 Limulus polyphemus | reverse complement strand
ATGGACTCTGTTGTCTTACGGAAAAAATTACATTCTTGTGGACCGTGTTGTCTTACGGAAAAATTACACTCTTTTGGACCCTGTTGTCTTACGGAAAAATTACACTCTTGTGGACCCTGTTGTGTTACGGAAAAATTACATCTTGTGGACCCTGTTGTCTTACGGAAAAATTACATCTTATGGACCCTGTTGTCTTACGGAAAAATTACATCTTGTGAACCCTGTTGTCTTATGGAAAATTACACTCTTTTGGTCCCTGTTGTCTTACGGAAAAATTACACTCTTGTGGACCCTATTGTCTTACGGAAAAATTACATCTTGTGGACCCTGTTGTCTTACGGAAAAATTACACTCTT
>NW_013717299.1:0-356 GCF_000517525.1 Limulus polyphemus | reverse complement strand
TACACATTAGTAACATTCAACTCATTAGACTCTTTCGAAGAATGAACTTCACTCGTACATTTCAGTTCAGCTAATCCATGTTTCCGAACTCGCTTCACTGGCAAGCTCAAGTTCAGCTGATCGATGTTTCCGAACTCATGTTCTCTAGCACAGTAAAGCTCAGCTAATCCATATTTTTCAACTTACTTTCACTGGTAAACTAAAGTTCAATTAATCCATGTTTCCGAACTCACGATCACTGGTAAACTAAAGTTCAACTAATCCATGTTTCCGAACTCACGTTCACTGGTAAACTGAAGTTCAGCTAATCCATATTTTTCAACTTACTTTCACTGGTAAACTAAAGTTCAATTAAT
>NW_013717298.1:0-356 GCF_000517525.1 Limulus polyphemus | reverse complement strand
CCTGCTGTATGGTTAGGGTACTGTTGTTGATTATGCTGTATGGTTAGGGTACTGTTGTTGATTATGCTGTATGGTTAGGGTATTGTTGTTGATTATGCTGTATGGTTAGGGTACTGTTATGGATCCCGCTGTATGGTTAGGGTACTGTTGTTGATTATGCTGTATGGTTAGGGTACTGTTGTTGATTATGCTGTATGGTTAGGGTACTGTTGTTGATTATGCTGTATGGTTAGGGTATTGTTGTTGATCATGCTGTATGGTTAGGGCACTGTTGTTGATTGTGCTGTATGGTTAGGGTACTGTTATGGATCCCGCTGTATGGTTAGGGTACTGTTGTTGATTATGCTGTATGGTTA
>NW_013717297.1:0-356 GCF_000517525.1 Limulus polyphemus | reverse complement strand
GTGATGGTAAAAGATCCACGAGTATCGGTATCATAATAACAGAATCGGAACTTGCGATTAAATACCAAAATCAGAAATTACGTCTCAATATCACGATAAACAAAACCAAAACCTCTGAATATTGCTATTTAATGTTTCTTTGATAAATAATGAGATTGAGAGGAACTATTATATTTGTAATTTCAACAGAATTGCGTTCATAATTCGTATCTTTTTTCCTGATTTCACTTTTATAGTGCGTTTCCAATTGCGGTTTAATATCACACTTAATGCAAGATATAAGTTAAGTATTATCTTATTACAAGTTACAGCTTTTATAGTAAGGAAGATTATTTTTTAGAACAGGTACGACGTTT
>NW_013717296.1:0-356 GCF_000517525.1 Limulus polyphemus | reverse complement strand
GCGATAACAGTATCGAGAATATAAGAGCTATAACAATCTAAATTAAAGACACTGACAATCCCGAGAGATGTAAGATCTATTATAATATAAATTAAAGACAATAACAGTCCCGGGAGATATAACAGGTATAACAATATAAATTAAATACAAAAACAGTCCCGATAGATGTAAGAGCTATTACAATGTAAATTAAAGACAAAAACAGTACCGCGAAGTGTATGAGCTATAACAATATTTATTAAATACAAGAACAGTCCCGAGTGATGTAAGAGCTATTACAATTAAAATTAATGACAGAACATTCCCGAGAGATATAAGAGCTATTATAATATAAATTAAAGATAATAACAGTCCCG
>NW_013717295.1:0-356 GCF_000517525.1 Limulus polyphemus | reverse complement strand
ACTCTACCAAGTTCAACCAGTTCTTATCAACACAAACACACTCAGATATAAAGCCAGAATTGTGTATACACTGCTCATTAAGTCAGCTGGCTACTCGATCCTTTAAAGGGAAGACCATCTCTGTTACTCTACCAAGTTCAACCAGTTCTTATCAACACAAACACACTCAGATACAGAGACAGAATTGCGTATACACTGCTCATTAAGTCAGCTGGCTACTCGATCCTTTAAAGGGAAGACCATCTCTGTTACTCTACCAAGTTCAACCAGTTCTTATCAACACAAACACACTCAGATATAGAGCCAGAATTGCGTATACACTGTTCATTAAGTCAGCTGCTACTATATCCTTTAAA
>NW_013717294.1:0-356 GCF_000517525.1 Limulus polyphemus | reverse complement strand
TATATACCAAATTGTTTCGAATTCGGAAATTGTTAGCAGTTGAAACAGAATTTATCTCAAGTTCCTAGAATTACGAATGTGAGGGGGTCGAACGCGGCCCCATGGTTAGCCTTCCAGAGTGTGGATCAGAGGTTTCGTGAATCACGCCCCATTATTGACAAAATTTGAAAAATTGTGCTCTGCATCTCAGGGCTATTATACGACTGGCGGTCAAACCCCGGTATTCAATTCGAGTTGCTCATCAGTTGGTAGTGGGTCACTTCCAAATTAAGGACTGCTAGAACAGATAGCTCTCGAGTAGCTTTGCGCGAAATTCAACAACTAAAGTAATTTTCTCCTGTTGTCATTGTGGATAC
>NW_013717293.1:0-356 GCF_000517525.1 Limulus polyphemus | reverse complement strand
AGTGACTTGTGTTTTTATAGAATAATCTGGGAGTTCTGTTTCATTCATCAGACTAAGTGACTCGTGTTTTTATAGAATAATCTGGGAGTTCTGTTTCATTCATCAGAGTAAGTGACTCGTGTTTCTCTAGAATAATCTGGGAGTTCTGTTTCATTCATCAGAGTAAGTGACTCGTGTTTCTGTAGAATAATCTGGGAGTTCTGTTTCATTCATCAGAGTAAGTGACTCGTGTTTTTATAGAATAATGTGGGAGTTCTGTTTCATTCATCAGAGTAAGTGACTCGTGTTTTTATAGAATAATCTGGGAGTTCTGTTTCATTCATCAGAGTAAGTGACTCATGTCTTTATAAAATAAT
>NW_013717292.1:0-356 GCF_000517525.1 Limulus polyphemus | reverse complement strand
GAGTGTGTGTGTGTGTGTGTGTGAGAGAGAGGATAAATGAGTGTGTGTGTACGAGAGAGGATAAATGAGTGTGTGTGTGTGTGTACGAGAGAGGATGAGTGTGTGTGTGTACGAGAGAGTATAAATGTGTGTGTGTGTGAGAGAGAGAGGATAAATGAGTGTGTGTACGAGAGAGTATAAATGAGTGTGTGTGTGAGAGAGAGAGGATAAATGAGTGTGTGAGAGAGAGACAGAGTATAAATGAGACTATGGTGATTGTGTATAACGTGCACTCACTCGTTCAATCGATACGTTTAAAAAGCTCTAGAATAATGGCAGTATAACAACCCTTCCCGAAATTTGTTTTCTATATTGGG
>NW_013717291.1:0-356 GCF_000517525.1 Limulus polyphemus | reverse complement strand
CACTAGATCTTAATACTAGATCAGAACACTGGATCTTAACACTACATCAGAACACTGGATCTTAACACTAGATCAGAACACATGATCAGAACACTGGATCTTAACACTAGATCAGAACACATGATCAGAACACTAGATCAGAACACTGGATCTTAACACTAGATCAGAACATTAGATCTTAACACTAGATTAGAACACATGATCAGAACACTAGATCAGAACAATGAATCTTAACACTAGATCAGAACACATGATCAGAACACTGGATCTTAACACTAGATCAGAACACTGGACCTTAACACTAGATCAGAACACTAGATCTTAACACTAGATCAGGACACATGATCAGAACACTA
>NW_013717290.1:0-356 GCF_000517525.1 Limulus polyphemus | reverse complement strand
AAACTTATTAAATATTGAGCATGCGCATAAACAGAACAATTGCTATATAAGAATAAATATATTTTTTAAAAAAATTGTTTCCATCTTAGTGAACTAACTGTGTTTCTAATTTTTCACCGGAATATTATTTTTAGAAACGAATAAAGAAAGGATTCATACCGGACTTTGTAAGTAGATGTTTTTGTTATATATATATATCAGTTGTGGGAAGTGATGCAGAACAGTAACAATTCAAACCTCACAAATTTTACCTTTGGATGTTGTTTCATGATCAATATTTCGCGTTCATTGTTTATCAGTTGAATAATCTTTATTTTATGATAAGCAGGTTGTTGTTTAGGCATCTGACTGATTTT
>NW_013717289.1:0-356 GCF_000517525.1 Limulus polyphemus | reverse complement strand
AAACCTAACTCTTTAACTACCAACATAACTGGGTGACCATCAGGGTGTCCCTTTATAAGTGTACTACGCCATATAAGTAAGGATATTCCTTGGACCATCATGAGCTCTACAGTTCTACGATATTCTACTGTCGTCATTTACTGCCTGTCGTTTGACTACCGACATATGAATACCGCAACATTTTACTACCTGTCGTTTGACTACCGACATATGAATACCGCAACATTTTACTGCCTGTCGTTTGACTACCGACATATGAATACCGCAACATTTTACTACCTGTCTTTTGACTACCGACATATGAATACTGCAACATTTTACTGCCTCTCATATGACTACCGACATATGAATACCGC
>NW_013717288.1:0-356 GCF_000517525.1 Limulus polyphemus | reverse complement strand
GCGAAAATTCAAAAACAAACAATCACATATTGAACCTTGAACCAATGAAGCAGTTGACTCCCTGTAAAGCGTCAACTATCAAACTTGAGAAAAACACTGATTAGTGGGACAGCACATATAGTCTATTTTGTAGCTTTGTACTTAACAATCAGGTCGTATTACAGTCAATTTGACTATGCCACAGTCGACCTTAATTGATAACCAGTTTATGGAGGCACTTACCAGGGACGCTTTAAGGTATTCTTTATATTGAAGGAAAATCACGTCAAACAAAAGCTTTAATAATCTAGAATGTGTGGAACATTTCGAGTTATAATCAACATGTACTGTAGTGTTCACTTGACCCGAGCTGACTT
>NW_013717287.1:0-356 GCF_000517525.1 Limulus polyphemus | reverse complement strand
GTTCTCGGTCATAAAGCAAACAAGCAGAATAATAGTATAGATTGTTGTTAAGTTTCTTATCAGAGAGCTACACAATGGATTGTCGAACCATGTATATTAGCGTTGTAAAACTCCGTAAAATTGTCACTGACCCACCGGTACTAATATTAAAGGAAACTGTTACACTTTCTTTTTCATTTATTTCAATCTTTTCTTTGTTCTTTTTCCAATTTCACAAGTGAAATAAAGAAAGTGTCCACTTTTGAAATGAATTTTTTGGATTACAAAACATTGATAAAGAAGAAATAGGGAACTGAGTATTGTTTGTTTGTTTTGAATTTCGCACAAAACTACACGTAGGGCTACCTGCGCTAGCC
>NW_013717286.1:0-356 GCF_000517525.1 Limulus polyphemus | reverse complement strand
GTTTAGTGTTCAGAGGTTTGTGTAAACTGGTGTGTCTGTACATTAAATATGACTTCACTGTTTAGTGTTTAGATGTTTGTGTATGTTGGTGTGTCTGTACTTTAAATATTAATAAGACTTCACTGTTTAGTGTTCAGAGGTTTGTATACGCTGATGTGTCTGTACATTCAATAAGACTTCACTGTTTATGTTCAGAGGTTTGTGTAAACTGATGTCTGTACATTAAATATGACTTCACTGTTTAGTGTTCAGAGGTTTGTGTAAACTGGTAGTGTATGTACATTAAATATGACTTCATTGTTTAGTGTTCAGAGGTTTGTGTAAACTGGTGTCTGTACATTCAATAAGACTTCACT
>NW_013717285.1:0-356 GCF_000517525.1 Limulus polyphemus | reverse complement strand
GTTTGTGCATGTGTAGTAAGCACGATTCACAGTTTGTGTATGTGTAGTAAGCACGATTTACAGTTTGTGTATGCACTATAAATCGTGCTTACTATACACAAAACATACACAAACTGTGAATCGTGCTTACTACACGGTGGTAAGTACGATTAATAGTTTGTGCATGTGTAGTAAGCACGATTCACAGTTTGTGTATGTGTGGTAAGCACGATTAATAGTTTGTGCATGTGTAGTAAACACGATTTATAGTTTGTGTACGTGTAGTAAGCACGATTCACAGTCTGTGTATGTGTGGTAAGCACAATTCACAGTTTGTGCATGTGTAGTAAGCACAATTCACAGTTTGTGTATGTGTG
>NW_013717284.1:0-356 GCF_000517525.1 Limulus polyphemus | reverse complement strand
GAGTATTGTAGACGACAAGTACAATCTTTACCTGATTGTTGTAGACGACAAGTACAATCTTTACCTGATTGTTGTAGACGACAAGTACAATCTTTACCCGATTGTTGTAGACGACAAGTACAATTTTTACCTGATTGTTGTAGACGACAAGTACAATCTTTACTTGATTGTTGTAGACGACAAGTACAATCTTTACCCGATTGTTGTAGACGACAAGTACAATCTTTACCTGATTGTTGTAGACGACAAGTACAATCTTTACCTGATTGTTGTAGACGACAAGTACAATCTTTACCTGATTGTTGTAGACGACAAGTACATTCTTTACTTGATTGTTGTAGACAAGTACAATCTTT
>NW_013717283.1:0-356 GCF_000517525.1 Limulus polyphemus | reverse complement strand
TTAATCAACCAGAGAGACAAGAGAGAGAATTTATCTAATGAGTCAACCAGAGAGATAAGAGAGAGAGAATTTATCGAATGAATCAACCAGAGAGACAAGAGAGAGAGAATTTATCTAATGAGTCAACCAGAGAGATTCTCTCTGGTTGACTCATTAGATAAATTCTCTCTCTCTTGTCTCTCTGGTTGACTCATTAGATAAATTCTCTCTCTCTTATCTCTCTGGTTGACTCATTGGATAAATTCTCTCTCTCTTCAAGAGAGAGAGAATTTATCCAATGAGTCAACCAGAGAGATAAGAGAGAGAGAATTCATCTAATGAATCAACCAGAGAGATAAGAGAGAGAGAATTTATCT
>NW_013717282.1:0-356 GCF_000517525.1 Limulus polyphemus | reverse complement strand
TATATGAAGTGTTTTTTTTGTAGACAGAAAGATATATAAACTTGTCGATTAAATTATATGAAGTGATTTTCGTAGACAGAAAGATATATAAACTTGTTGATTAAATTATATGAAGTGGTTTTCCTAGACAGAAAGATATATAAACTTGCCGATTAAATTATATGAAGTGGTTTTCGTAGACAAAAAAGATACATAAGCTTGCCGATTAAATTATATGAAGTGTTTTTCGTAGACAGAAAGATATATAAACTTGCCGATTAAATTATATGAAGTGGTTTTCGTAGACAGAAAGATATATAAACTTGCCGATTAAATTATATGAAGTGGTTTTCGTAGACAGAAAGATACATAAGCTT
>NW_013717281.1:0-356 GCF_000517525.1 Limulus polyphemus | reverse complement strand
ATACAAACTCTTCAGAGTCAGGTTATTCAATACGTTGTTAATCATATGTAGATACAAACTCTTCAGAGTCAGGTTATTCAATACATTGTTAATCATATGTAGATACAAACTCTTCAGAGTCAGTTTATTCAGTACGTTGTTCATCTTATGTAGATACAAACTCTTCAGAGTCAGGTTATTCAGTACGTTGTTCATCATATGTAGATACAAACTCTTCAGTGTCAGGTTATTCAATACGTTGTTAATCTTATGTAGGTACAAACTCTTCAGAGTCAGGTTATTCAATACGTTGTTCATCTTATGTAGGTACAAACTCTTCAGAGTCAGGTTATTCAATACGTTGTTAATCTTATGTA
>NW_013717280.1:0-356 GCF_000517525.1 Limulus polyphemus | reverse complement strand
AGGAAATTACATACAGTTCAGTATTTTTAACCGTATGAATACACCGAGAGAATGTTACATACAGTACAGTATTTTTAACCGTATGAATACCCCGAGAGGATGTTACATACAGTTCAGTATTTTAACCGTATGAATACACCGAGAGGATGTTATATACAGTTCAGTATTTTTAAACCGTATGAATACACCGAGAGGATGTTACATACAGTCCAGTATTTTTAACCGAATGAATACACCGAGAGGATTACATACAGTTCAGTATTTTTAACCTCTCGGTGTATTCATACGGATGTTACATACAGTTCAGTATTTTTAACCGTATGAATACAGCGAGAGGATGTTATATACAGTTCAGC
>NW_013717279.1:0-356 GCF_000517525.1 Limulus polyphemus | reverse complement strand
TAAGGAACATTTTACAGGACTGCATATCAACAAGGCTACGTTATAACGATATAAGGAACATTTTACAGGACTGCATATCAACAAGACTGCGTTATAGCGATATAAGGCACATCTTACAGTTTACAGGACTGCATATCAACAAGGCTACGTTATAACGATATAAGGCACATCTTACAGTTTACAGGACTGCATATCAACAAGGCTACGTTATAACGATATAAGGACAGTTTACAGGACTGCATATCAACAAGGCTACGTTATAACGATATAAGGACAGTTTACAGGACTGCATATCAACAAGGCTAGCGTTATAGCGATATAAGGAACATTTTACAGTTTACAGGACTGCATATCAA
>NW_013717277.1:0-356 GCF_000517525.1 Limulus polyphemus | reverse complement strand
GCTAGGCTACTTAATTTGAGATTGGTCTAACTCTATCATGATAAAATGACAAATCTTCTTTTAAAATTAACAATAAAAAACAACATCTAGATTTGAGCTCGATATAATTTTGTAAAAATAATTTACAATGTTATATAGTTAACAAACTAGAAGCAGTTACGAATTTAGCCAGATCTGATACGGCGAAAAACTTTAATATTGATAAAAAGTTAACACCAGTTTAGTTCTAGCTAGATTCCGTCTATTGTAAAATGTTATAACTTTAACACCAATAAGATATAGACCTTACACATCAACACTACTATAAGATGCTAACCAAATACAATATCGCAACATTCACGTGCACTCTAATCAAC
>NW_013717276.1:0-356 GCF_000517525.1 Limulus polyphemus | reverse complement strand
TTTACTGATAGACATATTTTGCTCTAGATGGCGCAGCGATAAGTTTAGAATGCTAAAATTTAGAGCGGTGGACACATTACAAATTAATTTGTTTTGTTTGTAGTTAAGCGCAAAGTTACACAATGGGCTTATCTGTGCTCTGCCCACCACGGGCAACGAAAGCCGGTTTCTAGCGTTGTAAGTCCGCAGACATACCACTGTGTCACTGACGGCCCACAATAAATATAGCTGGTTGTTCAATTTTGCGCTAAAACAAATAAACAAACTTTTTGTACACATGTAATTTTCAGTCATATATGGAAAAAAATCTTGTCAGAACAACTGATTAAAAAAACAATAATAAATATTTTTGTTAG
>NW_013717275.1:0-356 GCF_000517525.1 Limulus polyphemus | reverse complement strand
TATTAATTCACACACTACAGTGACTCCATCTTGTGTCCAATGCAAAGAGTATTCTTGAGTTCGTCATTATATGAGGTATGTCATTAATTCGCGATACCACGTCTGGTTTATTATTAAAGTGTGCTAGAATGTAATTTAGTAACGACATTAAAACTGTATGCATAAGCCAAGACAGACTTTCAGTGGCACTGCCATATGGGTCTTAATGGTATATTCGGTTTTTGTTATTTTGGTAAACCGTATAATTCTGGAATGCGGCTATTAGAGGTTTAAGTTCATCTAGAAGCTTCTGAGGGAGGTTACTTGTTTTTGTAAGTTCATAGATAATCTTTTTCCTTTCATCTCAATTTTTTGGA
>NW_013717274.1:0-356 GCF_000517525.1 Limulus polyphemus | reverse complement strand
CGCTTTCTAGAGCAGAGTTTGTCGATTTTAAAAATTTAAAAATAAAAAAAAACTCCCAAGGGTGGGATCATGATGATTTTTAATGGGAATTTTTCCAAGAAAATAATTCAACTAATGATATTAATTGATTGGTAGAATTATTTGAAGTATTCTAATGTGATTTTCATTGAGAAATTTTAAGAATTGCGGTTTCTAGAGCAGATTTTGGCATTTTTAAAAATTAAAAAAAACTCCCAAGGGTGGGATCATGATGATTTTTGTGGGAATTTTTCCAAGAAAATAATTCAACTAATGATATTAATTAATTGATAGAGTTATCTGAAGTATTCTAATGTGATTTTCATTGAGAAATTTTA
>NW_013717273.1:0-356 GCF_000517525.1 Limulus polyphemus | reverse complement strand
AGTGTCTTAAGCCACGAGAGACGTAGAGCAACAAAACCTAGGAACTTCTTTCAGTCACACTCTATACTATGAAATAATTCATATTCACTACAACGTAATTTATTTCGGTTTTTAGTGTCTTAAGCCACGAGAGACGTAGAGCAACAAACCTAGGAACATCTTTCAGTCACGCTCTAAACTATCAAATAATTCATATTCACTATAACGTAATTCATTACGGTTTTTAGTGTCTTAAGCCACGGGAGACGTATAGCAACAAAACCGAGGAACATCTTTCAGTCAAGCTCTACACTACGAAATAATTCATATTCACTACAACGTAATTCATTAGGGTTTTTAATGTCTTAAGCCACGAG
>NW_013717272.1:0-356 GCF_000517525.1 Limulus polyphemus | reverse complement strand
GTTCTAAAACTGAGATATGTCTAACTTCACTGTATCAATGTAAGTTTTGTAAGAACTAGTTCTAAAACTGAGATATGTCTAACTTCACTGTATCAATGTAAGTTTGTAAGAGCTAGTTCTAAAATTGAGATATGTCTAACTTCACTGTATCAGTGTAAGTTTTGTAAGAACCAGTTATAAAGATGAGATGTAAGTTTGGTAAGAACTAGCTATAAAGTTGAGATGTCAGTTTGGTAAGAACCAATTATAAAGTTGAAATATATATTTGGTAAGAACCAGTTATAAAGTTGAGATGTAAGTTTGGTAGGAACCAGTTATAAAGTTGAGATGTAAGTATGTTAAGAACCAATTATAAA
>NW_013717271.1:0-356 GCF_000517525.1 Limulus polyphemus | reverse complement strand
TTGTCTAGAGCTGTCTTGCTCAGAGATAGAAGGATAAAGAATGTCAATATGTTCTACAACTATTGCTGCTTGGTGGAATGATAAAGCTTGTGAATGTTATCTAGAGCTGTCTTGCTCCGAGATAGAAGAATAAAGTATGTCAATGTTTCGCTGCTAGATATGAGGATAAAGCATGTCAAAGTTGTGTTCAACTATCTCGCTGCTGGATACAAGAATAAAACATGTCAATATTGTCTTCAAATATTTCGCAGCTGGATAGAATGATAAAGCATGTCAATTTTTTCTACAACTACTACTGCAAGATAGAAGGATAAAGCATGTCAGTTTTTGTCTACAACTATCTCGCTTGTAGATAG
>NW_013717270.1:0-356 GCF_000517525.1 Limulus polyphemus | reverse complement strand
TATTAACAGCACTTTAATAACGAATAAGATTACCATAATACTTGTTCCTATCATTCTATGGAAAGTATCTTCTTATTAACAGCACTTTAATAACGAACAAGATTACCATAATACTTGTTCCTATCATTGTATGGAAAGTATCTTAAAAAAAAACACTTTAACGAACAAGATTACCATAATACTTGTTCCTATCATTGTATGGAAAGTATCTTAAAAAAAAACACTTTAACGAACAAGATTACCATAATACTTGTTCCTATCATTGTATGGAAAGTATGTTCTTATTAACAGCACTTTAATAACGAACAAGATTACCATAATACTTGTTCCTATCATTCTGTGGAAGGTATGTTCTT
>NW_013717269.1:0-356 GCF_000517525.1 Limulus polyphemus | reverse complement strand
GACAGTGAATGGTTTTAAGTCGACATTGTCCACCATGTTTAAATAAACTACTAACCAAATTCCACAAACACGTGTGTCATGAAGAAAACCATTAAAGTTTATACACGGTATTCTGGTCATTATTGTTAATAAAACTTTGAACGTTTAGAAATTTTCACAGGCGTATTACCGGATATTTTCTTGTGTCATTACCGTGACCCTTGAGTGACCCTTAAGATCAAGAGAAGGGTCGACAACTGACAACCACTTGTTGTGTGTTCAAAGATTTCTATTTTATAAAGTTTCTACTTTACAGTTTTCTTGGTTTTTCTTTCATTTTATTCTTTGTATATAATAAATAATATAATATAATATAT
>NW_013717268.1:0-356 GCF_000517525.1 Limulus polyphemus | reverse complement strand
ACAGTCTGACACTCACAGCCTTAATCGGTAGGTGACAGTCTCATTATATATCACAGCTATAATCGAGATAAAGACAGTCTTATTGATTCTCACAGCCTTACTCGAGATAACGACAGTTTCATTAATTTTCACAGCCTTACTCGAGATAACGACAGTTTCATTAATTCTCACAGCCTTACTCGACATAATGACAGTCTCATTAATTATCACAGCCTTACTCGATATAATGACAGTCTCATTAATTCTCACAGCCTTACTCGACATAATGACAGTCTCATTAATTCTAACAGCCTTACTCGACATAATGACAGTATCATTAATCATCACAGCCTTACTCGATATAATGACAGTCTCAT
>NW_013717267.1:0-356 GCF_000517525.1 Limulus polyphemus | reverse complement strand
CCGCGAACATTATAAAGCGAACAAACAAAAACAGCCCCACCGACTTTTGTAACACCCCGGCTCAGCAGTAAATTTTAGAGTTAATAATATTAAAAAATCGAGATTTACTACCAAAAGTGGTCTCAGTACTGATATTCTATTATGTAACTTAGCGCTGAAAAAAAATAATCCTGACTTGTGGTTGAGTTATAAGAAAACAATTTATTAATTTTAGTTTCAATTGAACTTATTGGATATTCGTTCTTCAAACATTCTTCATTTTTATTCCACATAGCTAATGAATGTTGCCCTTGCTAATGTGACGTTATTTTGTACCTAAAAACAAAGGACCATCTCTACTTATTGACTTCTTTGAC
>NW_013717266.1:0-356 GCF_000517525.1 Limulus polyphemus | reverse complement strand
GTTTCTATTACAAGTGGTCTTCTTTACGTTGGTCTTTGTTTCTTTTACAAGTTGTCTTCTTTACGTTGGTCTTCATTTCTATTACAAGTGGTCTTCTTTACGTTGGTCTTCGTTTCTATTACAAGTGGTCTTTACGTTGGTCTTCGTTTCTATTACAAGTGGTCTTCTTTACGTTGGTCTTTGTTTCTTTTACAAGTTGTCTTCTTTACGTTGGTCTTCGTTTCTATTACAAGTGGTCTTCTTTACGTTGGTCTTCGTTTCTGTTACAATTGGTCTTCTTTACGTTGGTCTTCGTTTCTATTACAAGTGGTCTTCTTTACGTTGGTCTTCGTTTCTATTACAAGTGGTCTTCTTTA
>NW_013717265.1:0-356 GCF_000517525.1 Limulus polyphemus | reverse complement strand
TTATACAATGTGTGTAACTTGCTTTATTGACAGGGACTTAACAACAGACTTATACAAGGTGTATCACTTGCTTTATTGACAGGAACTTAATAACAGACTTGAACAAAGTGTGTCACTTGCTTTATTGACAGGGACTTAATAATAGACTTAAACAAGTTGTATCACTTGCTTTATTGACAGGGACTTAATAACAGACTTATACAATGTGTGTAACTTGCTTTATTGACAGGGACTTAACAACAGACTTATACAAGGTGTATCACTTCCTTTATTGACAGGGACTTAATAACAGACTTATACAAGGTCTGTCACTTGCTTTATTGACATGGACTTAACAACAGACTTATACAAGGTGT
>NW_013717264.1:0-356 GCF_000517525.1 Limulus polyphemus | reverse complement strand
TTACAGAAACAACAACAACATTAAAATCATTTAACCCACCATTCTATTTACAATTCTTTACGGAAACAGTAAACAAAATTTCTAAAGATAAAAATAAAATAAAATTATACAGATTAAAAGTACAAGAAATCTATAAAATCGTAACACCGACCGTAACGCCTAAAATACAAGAACAGAACCATCAAGTTAACTGTGCGCGTACATGGAAAAATATATGTAATAAAAAATTGAAAGTAAAAGGAGGGACTTGCACTTATAGATCGCTCATAATATACTAAATACTAAAGAAAGGTTATACAGATTTAAATTACTTAAGACCAATAAGTGTCCATACTGTTCGAGGATTGAGACAGCGT
>NW_013717263.1:0-356 GCF_000517525.1 Limulus polyphemus | reverse complement strand
CCTTGTCCTTAGAACAAACATACTTTAGTTCAGATGTTTCCCGTTAAGTGATTCACTAAGTGTCTTGTCCTTAGAACAAACATACTTTAGTTCAGATGTTTCCCGTTAAGTGAGTAATGAAGTGTCTTGTCCTTAGAACAAACATACTTTAGTTCAGATATTTCCTGTGAAGTGAGTAATGAAGTGTCTTGTCCTTAGAATAAACATACTTTAGTTCAGATGTTTTCCGTTAAGTGAGTAACGAAGTGTCTTGTCCTTAGAAGAAACATACTTTAGTTCAGATGTTTCCTGTTAAGTGAGTCACTAAGTGTCTTGTCCTTAGAACAAACATACTGGGCCCGGCATGGCCAGGTGGT
>NW_013717262.1:0-356 GCF_000517525.1 Limulus polyphemus | reverse complement strand
AAAGCCCATGTTTTTGACCATATTTTGAAATAAAAATTGTTTTTGCCTCATATTTAAACACAAAGATGACCTTGGTGTAAGACTTTCAAAATGGATATCATTTGATCAAATTCCTAATAGATTTTTTATAATTTGTAATCAAAATTTCGGCTAGCTTCGATTTCCTGTTTTCTCTTTTTTCAGTTATATTGTAAACAAAGAATACCTTTAAAAATAAGATTATTCGAAAAAACAACATACAAAAGGCCATTACGTCTTACAAAATAAATTCCTCCTTTTGAATAGTTTTTACTCTGGATAATGGAAAGTTATATTTTTTCAGCTATTCACGGGGCATAATATTTTTCGTTAAAAGT
>NW_013717261.1:0-356 GCF_000517525.1 Limulus polyphemus | reverse complement strand
TAGTTACTGACAAATAATGTTTGAAACCAAACATTATTTATCAGTCACTAGTTGAAATCCAAACTCATTGTTTCAAACATTATTTGTCAGCAACTAGTTGAAACTCAAACTCACTGTTTCAAACATTATTTGTCAGTAACTGGTTGAAACACAAACTCATTGTTTCAAACATTATTTGTCAGTAACTAGTTGAAACACAAACTCATTGTTTCAAACATTATTTGCCAGTAACTAGTTGAAACTCAAACTCACTGAAACAGTGAGTTTGTGTTTCAACTAGTTACTGACAAATAATGTTTGAAACAGTGAGTTTGTGTTTCAACTAGTTACTGACAAATAAGTTTACGTACTTAAGA
>NW_013717260.1:0-356 GCF_000517525.1 Limulus polyphemus | reverse complement strand
GGGGTTTTCTTTATAATCACCATAGTTTAGCATAACGGTTTTCTTAATAACCATCATGATTTTATATAAGTTTTTGTTTTGTTCTTTATATAATAACAATCATTTTATATTGAGGGTTACCTTTATAATCACCATAATGTTATATACGGGGTTTTCTTTATAACCATGATTTTATATACAGGGGTTTCTTTATAACCATGATTTTATATACGGGGATTTATTTATAGGCATCATGATTTAATATAAGGATTTTCCTTATAACCACCATGATTTTGTGTACGTTTTTTATAATAACCATGATTTTATATAAAGGTTACCTTTACAATAACCATGATTTTATATAAGGATTACATTTA
>NW_013717259.1:0-356 GCF_000517525.1 Limulus polyphemus | reverse complement strand
AATAAACCTCAAGTCTCTTCAGATTATGTTCTAAAATGCTTGATCTTCCTTTCCCAAAAATTGATATGATAACATAATTTGATAGGCAATACCCAGATGCACACCCTCAGAGTCCACTTAGTATGTGTGCAAAATTTCTGGTTTCTAGGTTCTTTGCTCTTGGTGCTATGGCAATCGCATATTCTTTCCTATGAAGTTTTTTGCTAGCTTGTCTCACAAAAATATGTGTACACATATGGATAAGTAATAATACCCAGGTGCACACCCTCAAGTCTACTTAGTATGTGTGCAAAATTTCAGGTTTCTAGGTTATTTCATCTTGGAGCTATGGTGGACACAGACAGACATGCCCTTTT
>NW_013717258.1:0-356 GCF_000517525.1 Limulus polyphemus | reverse complement strand
GCTTGAACGTAAGTACTTGAAGAAAGAAACTTCTAGTTTACCATCGTCTCTTAACCAATCATACGTAATACTGTATGACGCGCCATCTAGTGGTAGCTTTTTTATTTCGGATCCCTGAAGAAAGCAATTACTGGAAACTGGGTAAGTGAAAATACAGAATAAGTGCTAAAACATCAGCATACAAAGAACTGATCCAGGATAACCATAGTAACTTGTTTGTCTAGGACAGTGTATCAATGATATATAATTTACTTAAACATAATCAGAATATAATATTTATTCCGCACTAAAAGAATTAATGTGATATTTATCAAAAGCTGCAATAATTAAATAATATTGTTTATCCAAGACTGCAA
>NW_013717257.1:0-356 GCF_000517525.1 Limulus polyphemus | reverse complement strand
CCTAATATAACCTGCACAGATCAGATGTACTAATGTAACTTGCACAGATCAGATGTTCTAATATAACTTGCACAGGTCAGATGTTCTAATATAACTTGCACAGATCAGATGTACTAATGTAACTTGCACAGATCAGATGTCCTAATATAACTTGCACAGATCAGATGTACTAATATAACTTGCACAGATCAGATGTCTTAATATAACTTGCACAGATCAGATGTACAAATATAACTTGCACAGATCAGATGTCTTAATATAACTTGCACAGATCAGATGTACTAATATAACTTGCACAGATCAGATGTCTTAATATAACTTGCACAGATCAGATGTACAAATATAACTTGCACAGA
>NW_013717256.1:0-356 GCF_000517525.1 Limulus polyphemus | reverse complement strand
TATGTTTAGTGGGACGGGGATTCGAACCCGCGACCCGCATTTTTCGAGTCGAGCTCCCTAACCAGTCAGTCTAGAGCAAACTTAAAATATGAGAAATATGACATTTTCTAAAGTATTTATATCACATAAGATATGATAAAAATATTTTTATAATGGTACTTCTAAGATACAACTTCAAATAGGTAAATGAAAAATTGTTTTGTTAAAATGACTTTTCATCTCTTCAAAGGGAGACACGACTACATCAAATGGTGGTCCTCAAAATTAACGGTTAAGATGTTCTTATTAATGCATTTTTTTATCGCGATATATATATATATATATATGTGTGTGTGTGTGTGTGTGTGTGTACTAAT
>NW_013717255.1:0-356 GCF_000517525.1 Limulus polyphemus | reverse complement strand
AGATTATCCAAACGCAGTTAAACACAGCATTCAGTTAAACAACTCATAAATCAGTTATCGAGAACATGTAACTCATTCAAAGAAAATACTTCGATATCGAGAATACAGAACTCACTTACTGAAAACAGAGAACTGAGTTATAGAAAACACAGAAATCAGTTACAGACAACATAGAACTCACTTATAAAAAACACAATACTCGGTTATTCAAAATATAGAACCCAGTTTACGAAAAAAGAGTTATAGAAAACACATATCTCAAAAGTGGAACACACAGAACTCGGTTATCGAAAACACAGAACTCAGTTGCAGAAAAGACAAAAATTTATTATCGCAAACAGAGAACTAGGTTATCG
>NW_013717254.1:0-356 GCF_000517525.1 Limulus polyphemus | reverse complement strand
CAGCGACCCTCAGATTGCGAGTCGAGTGCCCTGAATAAAATCAATTGGAATTTTTCAGTTCTTTATCTTATCATTTTCTCTCTCTCTCTCTCTCATGAAACTTGTATAGTTAAAATTGACTCGGTCTTGCACGCTGTCGTATAGAGTAAGCATTACCCAAAAACTAATCCAACAAGAGTTTAATGGAACATATTGTGTTTCCATATAACTAATTTCCCCCAAAAGCTTTTATTCCTTAACATTGCTCGTAAATCCGAGCTCATATATATATGGTATTAAAACAGGAAATATTTAGTTACCTCTAAGCACGTGCTCAAACTTTTAGACATTTCGTTTTTAGCCGTAAAACATCAAGT
>NW_013717253.1:0-356 GCF_000517525.1 Limulus polyphemus | reverse complement strand
TTGTAAAATGTGATCTAAAGATTTAGCTAAAGGTGATGGTTAAGTTCTGTAAAATGTAAGATAACCTAAAGGTGGTGGTTAAGTTCTGTAAAATGTGATCTAAAGATTTTATTAGTTCTTTCGTATAAAACTTGTCTCCAATCTACTTGTCTTTTAAGATGTTTTTAATTGGTTATCTTTCATTTGAGATTTAAAAAACATCATTAATTTCAGTCTCCAGGGGGGGCCCTCAAGAATTGCCCCTCCCATTCCTATCAGTAAAGGAGCTCAAGTCTCGGGTCAGCCAGTCACCACATCAGGTTTGTATATAAACAGTTCCTCTGTTGATTTTATGTAGTATAGTAGAATCTTGTTTC
>NW_013717252.1:0-356 GCF_000517525.1 Limulus polyphemus | reverse complement strand
TGTTGCATACCATCTGTTTCAGAGACTTTATCAGTGTGTTGCATACCGTCTGTTTCAGAGACTTTGTCAGTGTGTTGCATACCGTCTATTTCAGAGACTGTCAATGTGTTGCATACCGTCTATTTCAGAGACTTTGCCAGTGTGTTGCATCCCGTATTTCAGAGACTTTGTCAATGTGTAGCATCTCGTCTATTTCAGAGACTTTGTCAAGGTGTTGCATCTCGTCTATTTCAGAGATTTTGTCAGTATGTTGCATACCGTCTGTTTCAGAGACTTTGTCAGTGTGTTGCATACCATCTGTTTCAGAGACTTTATCAGTGTGTTGCATACCGTCTATTACTGAGACTTTGTCAGTG
>NW_013717251.1:0-356 GCF_000517525.1 Limulus polyphemus | reverse complement strand
GACAATGTTACTGTTGATGGTGGTGTCACGCATCTACAATATGCATGAAAAAGTTTCTGTTGACAGTGTTGTTGTCACCCATCTTCAATATGTATGAAAATGTTACTGTCGATGGTGGTGCCACCCATCTTCAATATGTATGACAATGTTACTGTCGATGGTGGTTTCACGCATCTTCAATATGCATGAAAATGTTACTGTCGATGGTGGTGTCACCAATCTTCAATATGTATGAAAATGTTACTGTTGATGGTGGTGTCACCCATCTTCAATATGTATGACAATGTTACTGTCGATGGTGGTGTCACGCATCTACAATATGCATGAAAAGGTTTCTGTTGACAGTGTTGTTGTCA
>NW_013717250.1:0-356 GCF_000517525.1 Limulus polyphemus | reverse complement strand
CCTCGTGTAGCTTTGCGCGAAATTCAAAAACAAAACAAACAAACAAAACAAATTCAAAACAAACGAAATTCAAAACAAACAAACAAAAATAATGCCATTAAAAACGTTGAGTATGTTGCGAAAGTTTGAGTAATTAATAAGGTTGCATAGTTGTATTAAACTAAGAGCTTTTCAATATCAAACCCAACTAATAAACAAAGTACAGAAATAATGCCATTAAAAACGTTGAGTATGTTGCGAAAGTTTGAGTAATTAATAAGGTTGCATAGTTGTATTAAACTAAGAGCTTTTCAATATCAAACCCAACTAATAAACAAACAAACAAAAATAAAGCCATTAAAAACGTTGAGTATGTT
>NW_013717249.1:0-356 GCF_000517525.1 Limulus polyphemus | reverse complement strand
TAAAACACAAGTAACTAGACAAACTACATATACAGTCGTGTAAGACTGCCCTAGACTCTTACTTATATAATTAAAACACAAGTAACTAGACAAACCACCTATACAGTCGTGTAAGACTGCCCTAGACTCTTACTTATACAATTAGAACACAAGTAACTAGACAAACCACCTATACAGTCGTGTAAGACTGCCCTAGACTCTTACTTATATAATTAAAACACAAGTAACTATACAAACCACCTATACAGACGTGCAAGACTGCCCTAGACTCTTACTTATACAATTAGAACACAAGTAACTAGACAAACTACATATACAGTCGTGTAAGACTGCCCTAGACTCTTACTTATATAATT
>NW_013717248.1:0-356 GCF_000517525.1 Limulus polyphemus | reverse complement strand
GTCGAAGACGGTTACATTTTAATTATCTATATATATATTTGATATGGTCTGAAGACGGTTACATTTTAATTATTTATAAATTTGATATGGTCTGAAGACCGTTACAATTTGATTATTCATATATTTTTATGGTCTGAAGACGGTTACATTTTAATTATCTATGTATTTGATATAGTCTGAAGACGGTTACATTTTAATTATTGATATATTTGATATGGTCTGAAGACGACTACATTTTGATTATTTATATATTTGATATGGTCAGAAGACGACTACATTTTAATTATTTATATATTTGTTATGGTCTGAAGACGGTTACATTTTAATTATTTATATATTTGATATGGTCTGAAGAC
>NW_013717247.1:0-356 GCF_000517525.1 Limulus polyphemus | reverse complement strand
AACTGGTGATTGTCATCTGTTTTACCTTTTTCTTAAGGTCTTTGTAAACTTCTTTATAGAGCTTCAACTCATCCTTCATCTCTCCCCAACATTTTATGCTATATTCTGTGAGTGGATCCACCTCAAACACTTTAGCTGTAAGTTTTGGATAAGACTTTCTGCCAGGTTATTACTGGGTAAAACTTTCTGCCAGGTCATTACTGGGTAGGACTTTCTGCCAAGTCATTACTGGGCAAAACTTCCTGCCAAGTCATTACTGGGTAGGACTTTCTGCCAAGTCATTACTGGGTAGGACTTTCTGCCAAGTCATTACTGGGTAGGACTTTCTGCCAAGTCATTACTGGGTAAGACTTTCT
>NW_013717246.1:0-356 GCF_000517525.1 Limulus polyphemus | reverse complement strand
TGATACATATTGTATTTATCGAGTTTCTTTCTTGGATGATACATATTGTATTTATCGAGTTTCTTGGATGATACATATTGTATTTACTGAGTTTCTTTCTTGGATGATACATATTGTATTTATCGAGTTTCTTTCTTGGATGATACATATTGTATTTACTGAGTTTCTTTCTTGGATGATACATATTGTATTTACTGAGTTTCTTTCTTGGATGATACATATTGTATTTATCGAGTTTCATTCTTGGATGATACATATTGTATTTATCGAGTTTCTTTCTTGGATGATACATATTGTATTTACTGAGTTTCTTTCTTGGATGATACATATTGTATTTACTGAGTTTCTTTCTTGGG
>NW_013717245.1:0-356 GCF_000517525.1 Limulus polyphemus | reverse complement strand
ATTATTGTCACTTCCTTACAACTACTGTTGTAGAACACTGATTATTGTCACTTCTTTATAACCACTGTTGTAGAACTCTGATTATTGTCATGTCCTTATAACCACTGTTGTAGAACTCTGATTATTGTCACTTCTTTAAAACCACTGTTGTAGAACTCTGATTATTGTCGCTTCTTTAAACCACCATTGTAGAACTCTGATTATTGTTACTTCTTTAAAACCACTGTTGTAGAACACTGATTATTGTCACTTCTTTAAAACCACTGTTGTAGAACTCTGATTATTGTCACTTCTTTAAAACCACTGTTGTAGAACTCTGATTATTGTCACTTCTTTAAAACCACTGTTGTAGAACT
>NW_013717244.1:0-356 GCF_000517525.1 Limulus polyphemus | reverse complement strand
ATATGTTCTACACCATACTTCAGATACTGTAATATGTTTTACACCATACTTCAGATACTGTAATATGTTGTACATCATACTTCAGATACTGTAATATGATCTACACCATACTTCAGATACTGTCATATGTTCTACACCATACTTCAGATACTATAATATGTTCTACACCATACTTCAGATACTGTAATACGTTCTACACCATACTTCAGATACTGTAATACGTTTTACACCATACTTCAGGTACTGTAATATGGTCTACACCATAGTTCAGATACTATAATATGTTCTACACCATACTTCAGATACTGTAATATGGTCTACACCATACTTCAGATACTGTAATATGTTGTACATCA
>NW_013717243.1:0-356 GCF_000517525.1 Limulus polyphemus | reverse complement strand
TCATTCTTCTTTCATGAAACTCAAAAAGAGTATTCCAAAACTGTGAATATCAGGATTAAGTTGTTTGCACTGTTTTTGGTAGAAAATATAAAGTGTAAATCCACAGTTTAGCTTATATCAAACTGCATTGTCTACCTGAATAAATTATCTTTATTATTTATATTAAATAATTTTCTGGTGCGGCAGAGTAAGTGGAAATTTTATGGTTATGAATTTAATCAAGCATACTATAAGAGATGAACTTCACCATAACATGTAACGTAAAAGAAGAATAGACGTAGGGCAAATAATGTCAAATAATGAGACAAAGCTGAATGAACAAGAAAGAAAGAAATTTTATATAAATATCTAATTGG
>NW_013717242.1:0-356 GCF_000517525.1 Limulus polyphemus | reverse complement strand
TATATATATATATATCGATGTGAATGTTTAATCAGAAAGTTTTATTTACCATATATGTATATATTGTTGTAAGTGTTTCATCAGAAGTTTGTATTTACCATATATATATATATTTATATATATATGGTAAATAAAAATTTCTGATTAAACATTCACATCGTCGATGTGGATGTTTAATTAGAAGTTTTATTTGCCATATATATATATGTCGTTGAGAATTTTTAATCAGAAGTTTTTATTTACCATACATATATATATATAGCAATTTAAATTTTTAACAGAAGTTTTTATTTACTATATATACATATATGTATCGTTCTAAATGTTTATTCAGAAGTTTTTATTTACCAAATATA
>NW_013717241.1:0-356 GCF_000517525.1 Limulus polyphemus | reverse complement strand
AGGTAGTTTTTATTTCTTATATATATATATCCATGTGAATGTTTAATCAGAAGTTTTTATTTACCATATATATAACGATGTGAATCTTTGATCAGAAGTTTTATTTACCATGTATATAACTATATATATCGACGTGCATGTTTAATCAGAAGTTTTATTTACCATGTATATGTATATGTGAATGTTTATTTAGAAGTTTTAAGTTACCATATATATATATCGATGTAAATTTTTACTCAGAAGTTTGTATTTACCATATATAAATATATATCGACGTGAATTTTTACTCAGAAGTTTTTATTTACCATATATATATTTATTTCGATTTGAATTTTTAATCAGAAGTTTTTATTTAC
>NW_013717240.1:0-356 GCF_000517525.1 Limulus polyphemus | reverse complement strand
CCATCTGTAACACGGCCTCAGACGGTAGGTTTTAAACATCATATCCTTATCATCTGTAACACGGCCTTAGATGGTAGGTTTTAAACAGCATAGCCTTAGCATATGTAACACGGCCTTAGATGGTAGGTTTTAAACATCATATCCTTATCATCTGTAACACGGCCTCAGATGGTAGGTTTTAAACATCATAGTCTTATCATCTGTAACACGACCTCAGATGGTAGGTTTTAAACAGTATATCTTTAGCATCTGTAACACGGCCTCAGATGGTAGGTTTTAAACAGTATATCCTTATCATCTGTAACACAACCTCAGACGGTAGGTTTTAAACATCATAGTCTTATCATCTGTAACAC
>NW_013717239.1:0-356 GCF_000517525.1 Limulus polyphemus | reverse complement strand
ATTTTTTTTTCAAAACGAAACCCCCATTGGAAATAAGCTAAAGGTATTCACATTTGTTTATCTAATCTGTTTTATTTGGGCATCAACAATATTTGTAAATGTATACAGACTAGCTTAATAAAGTCCAATACATACATTTAAACAACTATATGAAACATCAGTGGCTTAATGCAGTTGAAAATTAAACGAACTCAAGCTTTATTTAGAAATGGGGCGGGCGTGGCCTACAACTTAGCATGTAGATCTATGAATCCGAAGATTCGTGGTTCGCGTAAACTTACCACAAACTCGTGCTCCGCACTTTGGCGCAGTGAGTACATTATAAGAATGACGATCAAATCATAATATTTGATTAT
>NW_013717238.1:0-356 GCF_000517525.1 Limulus polyphemus | reverse complement strand
CACCTCAAGATTTGTCAATGAAAGCAATATGGAAAATAATTATAAAGATAGCACCTCAAGATTTGTCAATGAAAGCAGTATGCAAAATAATTATAAAGATAGCACCTCAAGATTTGTCAATGAAAGCAATATGGAAAATAATAATAAAGATAGCACCTCAAGATTTGTCAATGAAAGCAATATGGATAATAATTATAAAGATAGCACCTCAAGATTTGTCAATGAAAGCAATATGGATAATAATTATAAAGATAGCACCTCAGATTTGTCAATGAAAGCAATATGGATAATAATTATAAAGATAGCACCTCAAGATTTGTCAATGAAAGCAATATGGATAATAATTATAAAGATAG
>NW_013717237.1:0-356 GCF_000517525.1 Limulus polyphemus | reverse complement strand
CAAATGTAAGATTTATGATCATCTGATTTTAAACACAGTTTTCTAGCTATTCATGAACCTAAATGTCGTGAATCCAGAATATGTTTGTTACAGATATCCAAATAAAATCTGGATCACATAAAAATTACCATCAATACTAGAGATAATCCCACTAATTACCGTCAATACTAGAGATAATCCCATTAATTACCATCAATACTAGAGATAATCCCACTAATTACAGCCAATACTAGAGATAATCCCACTAATAACCGTCAATACTAGAGATAATCCCACTAATAACCGTCAATACTAGAGATAATCCCACTAATTACCGTCAATACTAGAGATAATCTCATTAATTACCGTCAATACCA
>NW_013717236.1:0-356 GCF_000517525.1 Limulus polyphemus | reverse complement strand
TAAGTATATGGAGGGCTCTAATGTTTGTTTTGTAAAAAGAATAATTATAGGTAGTAAGTATATGGAGAGTTCTAATGTTTGTTTTGTAAACAAAATTATTAAAGTTAGTAAGTACATGGAAAACTCTAATGTTTGTTTTGCAAACAAAATTATTAAAGGTAGTAAGTATATGGAGGGCTCTAATGTTTGTTTTATAAACAGAATAATTATATGTATTAGGTATTTGGAGAGTTCTAATGTTTGTTTTGTAAACAGAATAATTATATGTATTAGGTATTTGGAGAGTTCTAATGTTTGTTTTATAAATAAAATAATATAGATAGTAAGTAAACTTAAGGATCTAATGTTTGTTTTGT
>NW_013717235.1:0-356 GCF_000517525.1 Limulus polyphemus | reverse complement strand
TAACAGTGTTTGTTTAGTATACTATGTACATGGTGATATAACAGTGTTTGTTCAGTATACTATGGACAGGGTGATACAATGTTGTTTGTTCAGTATACTATGGACAGGGTGATACAATGTTGTTTGTTCAGTATACTATGGACAGGGTGATATAACAGTGTTTGTTTTTAGTACTATGGACAGAGTGATACAATGTTGTTTGTTCAGTATACTATGGACAGGGTGATATAACAGTGTTTGTTTAGTATACTATGTACAGGGTGATACAACAGTGTGTGTTTAGTATACTATGTACAGGGTAATATAACAGTGTTTGTTTTTAGTACTATGGACAGAGTGATACAACAGTGTGTGTT
>NW_013717234.1:0-356 GCF_000517525.1 Limulus polyphemus | reverse complement strand
TTCAAAGTATCCAGCTATCCTATATCTGTCGTGTTAACCCATTGTCCACTTTTTATGGCAATTTTAACTATTCAAAGTATCCATATATCATACAGCTGCTGTGTTAATTTGATAGTTAATCCTTGTAAGGCATTTTAAATTCTTTTTAAACTGTCTAGTGCACACACATCTATTGCATTAACCAAATGACTTATCTTATTTAGGCACTTTTTAACTATTCAAACTATTCAGCTATCACCACTCTTCTGTTTTGTTAACTTAATAGTTTATCCTACTAACACATCTAACGAAAGAGGTAACAATAAAATAATAAAATATAAAGATAAAATACAAAAATATTACTAAACATGTATTTC
>NW_013717233.1:0-356 GCF_000517525.1 Limulus polyphemus | reverse complement strand
ACCACACAACCAATACTTTATAGTATCACAGCAACGGAATTAACGTGTGTTTAATAGAGCGACTTTAAATGAACCACCACACAACCAATACTTAATAGTATCACAGCAACGGAAATTAACGTGTGTTTAATAGAGCGACTTTAAATGAACCACTACTGGGATTACAGTGTTTATGGAATTATATGTATATATATATACGTAAAAAAATTGGTTTTGTAATAAATATCAATGGTCTCTCAATCCAGCAGAAATTGTTTGAAACTTGAGGTAAGGTTTTAGTCTCTCTTGTAAGTAGATATTTTAGTCTTTGACTAGAAGCCACAGCATCAGAAAGCTCTTAAACAAAATGAGATCAC
>NW_013717232.1:0-356 GCF_000517525.1 Limulus polyphemus | reverse complement strand
TACTAACAGGGAAGTAAAGCATCCAATTTATATATATATAACACAAAGCTCTCTATACTAATAGGGAAGTAAAGCATCCAGTTTATATAGATAACACAAATCTCTTTATAATAACAAGAAAGTAAAGCATCCTGTTTTTATAAATAACACAAAGCTCTCTATATTAACAGGGAAGTAAAGCATCCAGAAAACTCTCTCTACTAATAGGGAAGTAAAGCATCCAGTTTATATAGATAACACAAATCTTTTTATAATAACAAGGAAGTAAAGCATCCAGTTTTTATAACACAAAACTCTCTATACTAACAAGGAAGTAAAGCATCCAGTTTATATAGATAACACAAATATCTTTATAA